>NW_006239233.1:456387-456544 GCF_000226075.1 Solanum tuberosum
ATTGGTTTGAAATTAATAAAAATATTATAAATTATAATAATTAACAACTTAAAATTTATTTAAAAAATCCTTAAAATTTTTTTTAGTTGGCTCTCCAAATTCAATCAGTATTACAATAATTAAAACATAGAAATTAACATAGATTGGACTCCTGCTG
>NW_006239233.1:456795-463978 GCF_000226075.1 Solanum tuberosum
TGAGTTATAGTACGTTTTATGTAATTTTCATATATATTACTCGGTCCTGATTTATGTGATACAAATGAAATTTCAAAAGTCAATGAATTTTTTATAAGTTTTTTTTATATTAACTTGTTAATTATTGTGATTTCTAATATATTTACGTAAAACATACTCTAAATACAAATAATTAGCAACTTAAAATATATAAAAACATACTAAAAATTGATTAACTTCAAATTTCATACGTACCACATAAATTAAAATAGAAACAGTAACACATATTGGGCCCCGTGCTGGCACGGGGTCCCATATCTAGTATATAATATATATAATATAGATTCATGATATTAGTAATATAAAAGATTTTAATGCATGCATTAACATGATTAAAGACACAATTACCCCTCAAAATCTTTTACACCATATTTATTGAGGGTATTTTTTGTATATATATATATAAAAAAAATAAAAAAAATCATGTTATTATTAATACACAAAACCAAACAATGCATAAGAAATAATATTTCAATCATTAATGTAAGCATTACTATACACTTTATTTAGCCTATTTTTTATACACTTCACAAAATAAAAATATGTTCAATTGATTATTCTTAAAATTCATGATCACATAAATATCATTATCATGTATCTTACAAGAGGCCGATATCATTATCATGTATCTTGCAAGAGGTCGATATCATTGTCATGTATCTTGCAAGAGGTCGATATTTTTTCGGAAGATGTAGATCCTCAAGGCAATGTAATCATGGTGTGAGTTGATTTTATATGAATTTGCTTAACCGATCAAATATATCCATTTCGCAACAACGATGTTCTAATTATAATTGTGTAAGCACATGTTTCAATCGTTATAACTAGGTCAATGTTGGAAGAATTTGGGCCAAAAAACGTTTCGAGTAGTGATTTAAAAATTTTAGGCTATTTCAGTCTCAGACAAAATCTGAACTAAGTGGGGTCTAGGGTCATCCTAGAATGAATGGAGTGTAATGTTTAGGCTTGGTTATTATTTTCTTATATCTAAGACATTAAGGAACTCGTAGAGCTTCATATAATCGAATTCGGGCGAGTAGAACTCCCGAAATCGAATTCGACGTGAAAGGGATAGTTCGAGACGTCAATGAAAGGAGCTATGTTGTGAAAAATGAAATTTTCAAGATTTTTTGACTCCCTAAGGTTTGTGTATTTTGCTATAGTGGGCATCAGATCGCTATAGCGAAAGTGTGCATGCGCTATAGCGAAGTAAGTTTTTCTATAGTGGGATGGACCGTTATAGCGAGATAAAACAATTTTTTATGCAAAACAACCCCAAAACCTCATAATATCTGCACTTTTGTTCTTGAAATTTGGAGGGGCGATTTAAGGCTGTTTGCACTCAATTTTCTACAGAATTTATCGGTAAAGGTAAGTTTTCCCCAATCTTGAAAATTGATTCTTAAGCCTTAAAATTTAAGATGTTACTCTTGGAAAATGATTTTTGGCATGATATCATGGTGGGAAAAACCCTAAATTTGAGAGGATGATTGTAAATTAACCCAGGGTTAGGATTTGAGTATAATCCGAGTATAATTAGACCCTTTTTTTGATTCATTGTTGCATTTATTTATTGTTTTCGTTCAAGAACAAGTCAATGCACTTCAAAGGGGGAAAACTTAGGTTCTTTAGAGTTTCCTAGAGGTTTGATTCAAGGTAGGTGATGGTTGTATGTTTTCCGATTTATGTATGTATGCATGTCAACTACTATATAGTATCATATGTGCAATGCATGCCAAGAAAAACACAGGAAAACATATGAAATGATAACATGTTGGTAATTTCATGCAATGAGCCTATTTATGTGACTTGTAGCTTTTAAGTGGTATTGTTCATTGTGTTTGTGATTGCTAGTTGGATCGGGTACCATGTCGATACATGAATAATTATGGTTGGCTCGGATACCATGCCTTGTGTAATTACAAAGGATTGACTTGAAAATCACGTCTGGTATAATTACTATCTCTAGTTGTATCGGGTATCACGCGGGTACCTAACATTTTGTGTGTGAATTTCATGAGAGGATCATGTATGTGTTTATGGTTCCTTGAGAGGACCGAACATTTGCATTTGTGGTTGTGTGGGGCATCCATCCAGGTATTTAGTGTTTCATGATATTGTGATTGTGAATTTACATATATTGGTAATAATTGTTATATGTGTTGACTTGTGTTACTATAATTTCCTTAATTGTTTACATTCATATCTTGGACTAGTCGTGTGATCCTACTAGTATAACGTGGTTTGTGTACTGATACTACACGTGTTCTTTTCTTGTTGAGTACATGACATCTTCAAGTGGCCGATTCGAGACCTCAACTAAGGGATATAATTTGACTTCACATCCAAGGTGAGCTACTCTTTCAAGCTACCATGGGTGCTTCTATCATAACTTATCTATCATTCCGGACACAAACACTAGACTAATAGATTGTATTTTATAAGTTTTCGGGGTCGCATCCCCATTATTGATTACATTAGAGTTTTGGTACTACAATTTTCAGTTCTTAGGGGTTTCTTTCCACATAATAGTTTTAACTATTGATCAGTTGAATTTATGGAGACTCAATTATTTAATTGTCTAAACTGTTGTTTTTACTATTTGTTATGATGTATTTGTATTATAAATGGCGTGTTGAATTAGTTTCGGGTTGGAAGTTGATGCTCGCACTATGTAGTTTAGTGTGGGTGCCACTCACGACGATCTAGTTCGTGACAGATTGGACATAAAATATCAAAAATCAAATTATCATATCGAATTGAGGATTTTGATAGTTCGGTATTTGGTACGTTTTTTGAGATATTTTTTTTAAAATTATGATATTTGAGTTTGAATTTGGTAGTAGATATTAGTAATATTTGATATTGAGTATTTTTCGAATATCAAAATATTTACTTAATAAGTATTGAGAAACTTACATAAATATACTATATTAAAAAAATATTTACCATTTATAGCAATACCATTTTTTTTCACTTGATCACTTTTAATACATTTATAATGATATAAAGTTTTAATACATATCAGAGAACAATTTATAGAACACATATAATACAAGTTTTATTGATGGATAATACATTTATCACACATTTTAATATACTTATAATACAATGTGTCAATTTCTTAACAAACAAACATAACATTTTTTTGTAAAAACAGTTATAATACACATATATTGTATACATAATTAACTTTTAATACATATTGCAAATTTATTATAGTATTGCTATAAATGGTAATAAATAAAAGTATCGCTAAAATCAGTAATTATTTATTAAAAGATATCCGTCCACATAATTTTTCCATAAGAGTATTATATATCAGTAGACCCATCGATACAAGTTCAAAAAGAAAATTAAAGACTAAACATAAACAACTCAAAAACATATGTATCTAGAGGCATTAATAAAAAGAGAATGGTCATTTGATTTTACTCTTTTTCATGATGCTGATTGCTTACTTCTCATTAACCGTACAAAATGATACGATGTTGACAATATTACAATGTATAATATTCTTTAGTTACTATTTACTACTACATAACATTGCATTTGATCACAAAATATTAGAATCTCAAGAGATTAGACACAAATATTTCACTAACAATTTACCTTGGTTGTCCATATTATTTGGGTACATTGATTTCTATTGGTTGTCCATATTATTTGGGTACAATTTACCTTGTGTCAATATTTTTTTTATGTTCTCTTTATTTATTGATCTTCTATTATATTATGTCTTCATATTGAAAACAAAAATAATTATAACAATTGTATTAACTTTATAACACAATTGTATTAACTTTATAACACAATTGACTTCAACTTCAATACAATATTATCGAATATCATATCAATCGAAGTTTAATTTATCAATTACTAAGCTAAAATTTAAAATATTTCATATACATCGAGTTATCAAACTCAAAATTTAAAAATTTTAAACCAAATATCGAATGCCCACCCCTAACCATAACATACTCAAAAAGAAACAAAAAAAAACAGCATGCTTACCACGTGCTAGCTAATTCAATCAAACACATCTACTAGTAGTATCTTTTTTTTTTCTTCTACCTTCTCATCATCGTCGTCTTCTTCTTCTACTGCCGGGTCCCCAACACTGTCTTTTCCATCTTCTGCATATTCCTTACGATTCACGCTCCCCGTGTATCAATATCCTTTCACCTACTACTTACTCTCTCTGTTTCCCTTCTACTCTACCCATAGATCCACTCAAAATTCAAACCCTAAACCCCTCAAACGACGTCGTTTGATTCATCATCGATCCAGGTTTTTGATCCGAAAATCCAAGCTGGAGCAGTTGAAGACAATTGGTAGGGAGCTCGCAATGGGCTCCCAAGGAGGATTTGGACAGTCTAAAGAGTTTCTTGACCTAATTAAATCAATTGGAGAAGCCCGATCTAAAGCTGAAGAAGATCGAATCGTGATTAACGAGATCGAAATTCTCAAGAAACGAATCATTGAGCCTGATATACCTAAAAGGAAGATGAAAGAGTATATAATGAGATTAGTGTATGTTGAAATGTTAGGACATGATGCATCATTTGGGTATATACATGCTGTGAAAATGACGCATGATGATAATTTACATCTTAAGCGTACTGGGTATTTAGCTGTGACACTTTTTTTGAATGAAGATCATGATTTGATTATCTTGATTGTGAATACTATTCAGAAAGACTTGAAATCGGATAATTATTTGGTAGTTTGTGCTGCATTGAATGCGGTTTGTAAGTTGATTAATGAGGAGACTATTCCAGCTGTGTTGCCTCAGGTGGTGGATTTGTTGGGGCATTCAAAAGAAGCTGTTAGGAAAAAGGCTGTTATGGCACTTCACCGGTTTCATCAGAAATCACCATCTTCTGTTAGCCATCTTGTCTCCAATTTCAGAAAGGTGCATTCTTTTGCAGATTTTTTTTTGTGTTTTATAGTAATAGTTGAATTGGTTGTCCAGAATGCATTGTGGAATACATGTATTATTGAGGTAATTTGGTGCAATCCAGCATAAGTTATACAGAAATTCCTGTACTATTATTTTAAGCGAGTTAGAATGTTTTAAAAGAATACATGTCCAAGCAATAGTTGGATAAGAGTATATAGAGAAAAAAGATGCACTTGAACTTGTTAGTTTAGCATGTGTTTTCCCTTCTCTAAATTTATCCTACTGGAAAAAAGTTATGAAAAATTACTAGTGTTTGAGTTCAAGATTGGGACATAGGAGGATGCAATAGGACATGATCCAAATGCTGTAAGTTTTTTTCCGACTAACACTTTATGTTCTTTCCATAACGATAATGCCCGGGCCAACTTGCATACACCTTACTAGTAGTACAAGTACCGGGTAACTTTGCCGACCAAGGCATTGGCAGATAGGCAGAAATTGCTTGATTTTCTAACACTTCCTTTTTAAGCTGCACAGTGGAGAGAGAATAGGATCTATTGATATTTTTAATGATTTTACAAAGCTCCAGAGGATATTAATGACCTTAGTATGGTGTTGTATCAAAAAAGAGAGGACTGAGGTGCTGGATAAAATTATGAGAAGAATGTGGAATTTGCCAGTGATAAGGATATAAGTGATGAGGTAGATAGTGAACTGAATCATGTGCACATTGAATGGCATGCAAATATTGTTTAGATGCATTTGAAGAGAAAATAGATCCCTTTTATGGCGTAACTGATCCTATTTGTTATTTAACAATTATTTTTGTTTGCAGAGGCTATGTGACAATGATCCTGGTGTTATGGGCTCTACGCTATGCCCTCTTTATGATCTTATCTCAGAGGATGTTAATTCTTATAAGGATTTGGTGGTCAGCTTTGTAAGCATTCTAAAACAAGTAGCGGAGCGGAGATTGCCCAAGAGTTATGATTATCATCAGATGCCTGCTCCATTCATTCAGGTATGCAATCAAAATTCCAGTTTGATCTCTTGCTGATATGTACACGAATTTTCTTTGTGAAAGTTTAAAGCTGGAAAGGTTGTATTTTTACGTGTTTTGTCTTGATGCAAAGTTTCTCTCAAATTATGGAGTGGCCATTCAAGTTCATGCTACCATCTTACTTTCTGAGGGTTGGGCCTCTGATTTGTTTGCGCTGTTGAGGTTCAAATTCTTTCATTCCAATAACAAATTTTACAATAACTATGTGTCTACACCTTAGATCCAAACCAATTGGGTATGCTATATGAATCCTCACTATCATTTAAGCTTATTTCTTATCATCATCATGCTAAATAAAATAAAAGTGAAAAATTAAGTTAAATATTAAACCTATTGAGTAGCTATCAACCAATCACCTATATGGATTTTTTTTTCCCATTATGCCTTATCTATCTATAAGTAAGACCTCATTTGTTTTCATTAAGATTAAGACATCATACTCCGAATGATTAAGTTGTTGTCGAACACTGAATGATTAAGATGGTTTGTTTTTTAATATTTGAAAGTGCATAATTTATTTGTAAATATAGAAAATATACATTTCAAATAAATCAGTAATTAATACCCTTCGGGGTGGCCCAGTGGTTTGGGCTTGGGACTTCCATGTTGGAGGTCTCAAGTTCAAAACCCCTTGCCAACGAAAGCAAGGGGTTTGCCTTCTGGGTCGAGCTCGTTGCACCGGGCTTGCCTAGTGTGGGTTACCTCTCCTATGTGGTTTGCAAACTATTGCATAGGAGCGGGGTTTTACCCTGTGCACATCCAAAGGGTAGCGGCTGCGGATTTCCCTTGTCATCAAAAAAATAAATCAGTAATTAAATATTATAAAAAATATAAATGTAATAAAAATCATGTGTGGTTTGCGAGTTATTGCACATGAGCGGGGGTTTTACCTTGTGCACCTCCAAAGGGTAGCGACTGCGGGTTTCCCTTGTCATAAAAAATGTAATAAAAATATAATCATTACTTGATTTGAAAAAGTAACATTAGTGATGTTTGAGATGATTTGTAGTAGTGGTGGTGATAATTGTGATGGTGGAGGTGGTTGATGTTGTAGTGATTGACCTGATGATGGCGGTTAGTAGTGGTTGTTTTTTTTTTTTTGAAGAAGATAACTTGTATTATGAACAAAAGGAATACTCAGAAAAGGATTCCAGTAATTCGTACATCAAAATTACAGAGGG
>NW_006239233.1:464058-486408 GCF_000226075.1 Solanum tuberosum
TTTTTTTTTTTTGAAGAAGATAACTTGTATTATGAACAAAAGGAATACTCAGAAAAGTATTCCAGTAATACTTACAACAAAATTACAGAGGGAGAGGTGTCCCTGCTAGTAGTGGTTGTGATGGTGAAGATGGTTGATGTTGGTAGTTGATGGTGATTGTGGACGATGTGTGGGTGGTAGTTGGTAGCGGTGCTAGTTGTGATGGTGGAGGTGATTGGTAGTAGGGATAAGACACAATGGTGGTGGATGTGATGGCAATGGTGGTGGCAATTAATAGAATTATGATGATAAAGTTGGTTGGTGTGGTATCGACTGACAATAGCGGTTGATAACGGTGGTTAGTGGTGGTGGCCGGTGGTTGGCGACAGTAATGGTGGTGTGACTGTGACAATAAAGGTGATTAGTGGGGGTGACTAGTGATTGTAGATAGAGTGGTGGTGGTTAGTGATTGTTCAAGATCTTAATGATTTAGACTTATCCAGATGAACAAATGCTTAGATTTTAATTTAAACAAATGAACTTAATGGCCTAAGATCTGAACCATTTTGGTTCAAACAAATGAGGCCCAAGTCTGTAAGGAAACACCGGAAGAAACCATTACAAATTCTTTTAATTGTTATGGAACTTAAGCATAAAGAGAAAATCACAATTGTATTGAAAGTCCGATGTTTCTTATATACATTAGGCTCCCAAAAAAGTCTCATAATTCTTCTTCTTTTAATGAGATTGCCAATATGTATACACAATATGTAGCGTAAAGAGTTTTCGAAGGGAGTTTGTAGTATAAAACTTAACATCTTATAAATAAGTCTAGGAAGGTTTGTTTTGGAATATTATACTATCTTTTCATATGAACCAACTATTATTGCTTAAAAGTCAGATGGAGGGAGGCGTGTTTAGTATTCTAAACCACAAGGGAGGTTATTGTATAAAGGTAATCCAGAAGGGAGGTTGCTAAAATTATCCCCAAAATTTATCATCCACCTATGGGATTACACGGGGTATGTTGATGTTGTTGTATTTTCAATTTTGTTGAGTTACCTAAGATCAATTTGTGGTATAGTTTGTCCCTTGTGAATCTTAATCTCTTTGTTTTTATTATTTGTGATTGTCTTTTCTTGGCTTTCTATTACTTTTTATTATCGGTGTGGTATGTCGTTTTCTATTGCTTTTTGAATTAATTCACCTTTCTACAAGCTTCCACTATATTGTAAAAGTGTCTTTATAATTGAATGAGACAAAATCTCAAAATATTAAAGTTGTTTTCTAATTTTCTTAGTATGTCTCTAAAATAGTGAAATAATTGTTTAACGTGATATTTGAGAATAAAATATTGGCTTATATCAAATGTTAGAGATCAATAAATCTAAGAATATAGCGTAAGCCAATTTTATCCCCCCAAAAAAGAGAATATATCTGACACCTAAATTGATCAATTGTGAATAATTTGATTGTATGTATGTTGTCAGTAAATGCAGGTTTGCATAGTTTAAGATTTTCTAGCCTTGCAGAGTATCTAACTTTTGACAAATAGAACTTGATCCCATGTAAAGGTGATGAAGAACTAACCACTTCTGCAAGTCAACAAGTAAACTCATGTCCATTTGCTGGCAATACATTGACTTTAGGGTCAAAATAACTTAAAGGCAAGTTCTACATTTACCCGTTTTAAACAAAAACCCTTAAAAAAGGCAAGTTCTACAAAGTGGTCGCTGGATCAACTTTGTTGTATGAGACAGAGTGTTAGCCAGTCAAGAACTCTCATGTTATGGAAGTTGTGGAAATGAGGATGCTAAGGTTGATGTGTGGGCACACTAGGAGAGATGAGATTAGAAGTAAAGATATGCAGGATAAGGTAGGAGTGGCCTCGATGTAGGACAAGATGCAGGAAGGGAGACTAAGATGGTGCGAGCATGTGAATAGGAGATGCATGATGCCTTATTGCAGAGGTGTGAGAAGTTGACTATGGATGGTTTCAGGCGAGGTAGAGATAGGCGGAAGATATTGAGGAGAGTGATTAGACAAGAAATGACGCAGTTGTAGCTTACCGAGAACATGACCTTAGTTAGGAGGTTGTGGAGGGCATGGATTATGGTACAAGGTTAGTGGGCAGTAGAGCGTTGACTCGCTTATCCTTCCATACTAGTAATCCTAGTATTTCTTGGCTCCTATAGTTTCTTGTCCATTGGTTTTGATTACTATCTAATGTTGCTTGTACTTCGACTATCACATTTTTTTTGGTGTAGTTACTGTTCTTTTTTTTTTCTCCGAGTATTTTGTCATGCTTTCTGTAGTATTTTGCTATGATCCCTTTGCCTCAGTTCTTTCATTTTTTGTGCTGCTTTGATTTGCTTTGCCTTGAGCCGAGGCTCTATCGGAAACCTCCTATCTACCTCCCAAGGTAGAGGTAAGGTCTGCGTACACTCTACTCTCTCTAGATCTCACTTCTGGGATTACACGGGGTATGTTGTTGTGTATGTCATTATAAGATGCAATTACACTATGCTTTTTCTTTTGGATGGAGGTAGAAATGTTGACATTGAGGAAATAGAAAAGGGGAGGTTTACGAGTTTTTGAGAAAGATAAACTAGGAGGGTTAGGACCGTATAGGTCAGCTTTCACAGTGTCTTTCCCCTCTGGAACTAGAAGGAACCGATCACTCTTTCTTTCCTTTACCTTTTTTGTGCCAAACCTAATGTTAGTAGTTTCTTCATTTGTGCATGGATTGAGAGGGAAAAAATATGCTGCTGATTTCCTTCATCAAATGTAATACTAGTCTGATACTAAGAACAATTGGGAGGAAAAGTAAAAGGCAGCGATATTCACATGAAAAGTTGTCAACTTGTTGGCTTAATACAGTATATAACTTGTATATGAAAAACCAGTAGCTCACTGAATAAAGTAGTGCAAGCAATCTGATGGGGAATGTAACCTTCATATTTGATCAGTGTTTATCCATTAATCCTCTTTATTATCTGTTTGTAGAGATTTGAACTGTTCCATTGGCTATTTCTGTTCTATTTTTTTTGACAAGAAATGGGTCCCTACTTGTAAGCTCATTTTTTGTTGTTTTACATGCAGATCAAATTATTGAAAATTCTGGCATTACTCGGAAGCGGTGACAAAAAAGCCAGTGAACAAATGTATACAATTGTTGGTGACATTATGAGAAAGAGTGATTCATCAAGTAATATAGGAAACGCTATTCTATATGAGTGCATATGCTGTGTTTCCTCAATACATCCTAACCCCAAGGTTTTAGAAACTGCGGCAGAAGCAGTTGCCAAATTTTTGAAGGTTCGTCTTCTTCATCCTGCTGTGTGTACCTTTCTGTTGCAGTGGGAGTGCCTCGTTGTTAGAACTTAGAAGCTAATTTTGTTCAAAATTACCTGGTGCACAGAATGATAGCCATAATCTAAAGTACTTGGGGATTGATGCGCTTGGTAGATTAATAAAGATAAGTTCAGAAATTGCTGAGCAACACCAACTGGCCGTGATTGATTGTTTAGAGGTAAGAAACGTTATTTCTTGGGTCCTTTCTAAACAAAGGATATTTCAATTTATGGATCCACGACAATTTTAGCTTGTCCTTCCTGTTTATGCCTGCAATATATTGCTAGAACGTTCAGATATTCGATTTCAGCATTGCAACACCTTTATTTGCGATTGCATGCCTTCTTTTTTTTTTTCTCTTTCTTTTGGACTGTATCATGTCAACCATAATATAAGTTATATCATTTCGGTGCTTTTCTATCAACAAATGCAGGTAAGAGCAATAATTAGTCTCTTTCACTTCATTTTTTCCTTTTTTGACATGCGTTAATTCAAAGAAGACCAAGGACCCTTCGGGGTGGCTCAGTGGTTTGGGCTTGGGACTTCCATGTTGGAGGTGTCAAGTTCGAAACCCCTTGCCAGCGAAAGCAAGGGGTTTGCCTTCTGGGTCGAGCTTGTCGCATAGGGCTTGCCTAGTGCGGGTTACCTCTCTATGTGGTTTGCGCTATTGCATAGGAGCGGGGTTTAACCTTTGCGCACCCAAAGGGTGCGGGTTTCCCTTGTCATCAAAAAAAAAGAAAAAAGAAGACCAAGGTGATTCCACCAAAAGAAGCAATAGACCTACGTTACAATGTCTCAATAGAATGGAGCCTCTTGGCACCCCTGATTTCTTCTCTTACCTTAAATTGACCAAAAATCTGGAGTACTTTTGATCATCTTTATAGAGTGCTCAATTGCGTTGAGTACTAATATGGGCTTACTTCCGAAGGTTAATGCAAAAGACAGAGAAATGAAATCATGTATACTTTGCTTCTTTGCTTTTTTTCTTTTTGATTGGTATGTTGCTTCTTTCCCTATGCGGTGGAAGCCAAATTTTCTTCTTAGGGTCTAAAATTTGGACCGTCTGTTTAACACCTGCAGCACAGAGTCTGCCCATATTTTATTAGAACCTTTTTTTGGTGAAATTGAACATTTTCTTTCGCAAGCCTTGGCACCTTTAAATAAACTTTGAAAGCAATTTCTTTTTCCCCCCCTTGCAAAGCCAGATTAAGAAACTCTTGGCGACAACTGCTGGAACTTTGGGTTTTGAATAAGATAATTATTCATCTTAGTTATCACTGCACGGGTATATTGCACATCTTTAAAGTCCACATTTTGAGACAACATAGAACCAAGGGCTTATGGGCTTTTCTTTTAACCAACTTTTAAGTAGCTTTTGTCTTCCACAATTCCGGTTATTTCTTTACATTATGGCTAGTTAGCTACCTAGTTTGTTTTATGGTATATTTGGGTAGTACTGTATTCATCTATAACACTGAGAGGAAAATGAATTTTGGCTCGATTTATTCATTTCCCCAAAAGGAAAAATTTCCTCCCTTTTATTGTACAGAGGTAGCTATTAATCAATACGCTTTGGAAGATGGAGATGCTTTCTTTGATGTTTCTGTTTCTGATGCTGACCATTTTAATACAGGACCCAGATGACACACTGAAGCGGAAGACTTTTGAGCTGCTGTATAAAATGACAAAGCCATCGAATGTAGAAGTTATTGTTGACCGTATGATTGATTACATGATGAGTATAAATGATAACCATTCTAAAACCGAGATAGCATCCAGATGTGTCGAACTTGCTGAGCAGTTCGCACCGAGCAATCAATGGTTTATCCAGGTCAATTTAGTTTTGCAAATTAATTTTCCCTTAACATTTTCTGTATTGTTGTACCAACTACAATGTTTTGATGTGCTTACAGACCATGAATAAAGTGTTTGAGCACGCAGGAGATCTAGTGAATTTAAAGGTTGCCCACAACTTGATGCGGCTGATTGCTGAGGGATTTGGAGAAGAAGATGACACTGCAGATAGCCAGCTGAGATCATCAGCTGTATGTCTTTTCAACATTTTTGGTTCTTTTTTTATTGATGAAGTAATGTGTTTCATTAACAAAAAGCATCCAATTTAGCCAAGGAGTCAAAAACATGTTCCAAAGATCAGTGGCTACTAGGCAATGCAAAAACAAATGATTAATATTTTCTGAGCTTTCCTTACACATGTAACATCTGTTGACCAATTGAAGCCTCTTCTATTAAGTTATGTAGTGTTAGGCAAGTTCCCTTCAAAAATTGAAGCAGATAACCTTGGTTGGGAACTTGGTCTTCCAGATCAACTTCCATGATCAGATATCAGAATCTTGATTCTGCAAACTAAACTGCTTGTAACACTTTTTAACTGTGAAGTTGTTTCTGTGTTCCCCCCATCTGAATGTCAGGTGGATTCTCCACAATGGTATATTCCTCAATCCTAGTTAGTAGGTCCAGTAGACTTCCCAGTTCCCAATCTTGTATAGCTCTTCTGAGGTGAGTGTCCCAACTGTTGCCTCTTCTGTTGTCGTTATGTAGGAGTCTTTGGCATGAGCAATCTGGAAAATTGTGGGGAACTCCACCATGAGTGATAAATTGTTCAACCATTTGTTTTTCCAAAATATAATATGTGCACCAATTACCAGCTTTAAAGTGAATATTCTGAGAGAATTCCTGTCCCAGCTTGCTGATGTATTCCCATGGTCCTACCCCATTGGGTGCATTAACAATTTTGGAGCACCAGTTATCCAACACTCCATGTTTGACCTTGTTGACCTCTTTCCAGAGGGTTGAGTCAGTAGCAGCATACCTCCATAACCATTTCATTAGTATACACTTGTTATGCATGCCCAAATCTCTGATGCCCAGACCACGCCTAGATTTAGGCTGAATAACTTTATCCCATTTGACTGAATGAAACTTGTGAGAGCTGTTTTTTCCTTCCCATAAGAGATTCCTTCTGATTCTGTCCAACTCATCCTCCACCTGCTTTGGAATGGGAAATAGAGGCATGAAATAGGTGGACATGCTATCAAGAACACTGTCAATGAGGGTTAGCCTACCCCTCCAAGTGCAAGCCTCTTCTCTAACTTCTCTATGACTCCATTCCACATCTCACAGTTCTTGAATTTGCCCTCAAGTGCAAGACCTAAATAGGTTGTAGGGAGAGAGCCTAATGGAGCATCCCAAAATACCAGATACCTCTTCTAAGTTAGGCGCATTGTTTACTGGATAAATTATACTTATCAGCTTGTTGACATGTAGCCTTGATAGAGCCTCGAAAAGTAGCATGGTCAGGTTCAAATAGAACACTTGTGATCTGTCTGCCTCACAGAAAATTAAGGTATCATCAGCGTACAAGTGGGAGTCCAGGTGGGAGACATTGACTGTGGTCCCAGCATTTAGGCACACTGTTTACTGGATAAATGATACTTTTCAGCTTGTTGACATGTAGCCTTGATAGAGCCTCAAAAAGTTGCAGGGTCAGGTTCAAAAAGAACACTTGTGACTTGTCTGCCTCACAGAAAATTAAGGTATCATCAGCATACAACAAGTGGGAGTACAGGTGGGAGACATTGACTGTGGTCCCAGCATTAGAACCAACCCTGAATCCAGTCCATTTGTCTAGCCTTTTCAAGCTTATTACTGAGACTTTCCATGGCTAGAATAAATAGGAATGGCCAAAGTGGATCATGCTGTTTGATCCTTTATGTGGGGAGAAGAATGTCACAGGACCTCTATGAACAATTACTGAGTATTTCACTGTTGTGCTACAGAACTCGACGCATTTTATCTATCTACCCAAACCCCATCTTCCTTAGGGTAGATAATTAATAAGTCCAATTGAGCTGATCAAAAGCCTTCTCTGTATCCAGTTTGCACATGATACGAGGGTCACCACTTTTGTACCTCCAATCTAGGACCTCATTGACAATTAATGTTGCATCAGTGATTTGCCTATGCTTGATGGAGGCATTTTGATGATTAGAGACTAGTTACCCCATTACCAGCATCAACCTTTCTTCTAGTAGCTTGGCTAGGATCTTATACACACTACTAATCAAACTTATAGGTCTAAAATCTCTAATCTCAACGACCTCCTTTCTTTGGGAATTGGAACAATGAAAGAGGCATTGCAAGATTTGACCATATAACATTGCGGGTGAAAATGATTGATGATACTTCATTACCTCTGGCTTAATAAAGTCACATGACTTTTGATAGAAAACTATAGTAAATTCATTTGGGGTAGGTGCTTTGTTTGGTGCACATGACTGAATCACAACACGTACCTCATCTTCCTCAGAAACTCTCTCTAGTAGCTCACTCTCTTCTCTTGATATTCAGGCAACATCATCAAAGCTAGCATTGGGTCTCCATACCTCATTCTCAGTATAAAGGTTCTGATAAAAATTCAGAATCTCTTCTTTGATCACCGCCTTATCCTCTGTTAGGCCAGTGTCCAGTCTGACTTTGTCAATGTTGTTATTCCTCTCATGTGAGCTAGCAATATATTGGTAATATCTTGTGTTCCTGTCCCCTTCTTTCAGCCATAAACTGATTTTTGCCTCTTAAGATATTTCTTCAGCTTTGGCCAGCTCCGTAAGTTCTATTTCAAGCTGACAGCCTTCTGCTCTCAGGTTAGTATAAGGGTCTGTTTTCAGCAGCCTGATCTTTCGTGGAAAGCTCCTCCAAGGCCTTGTTTCTCTTTACATCCAACTTCCCAAAGACTTCAGTATTCCAGTTGCTAATGTCCTTGAGGTTTCTTAGTTTTTGAACCAGAACAAAATTTGGGTTGCCATTGCTCACATAGTTCTGCCACTAATTCTTTATCATGTATAGGAAATCTTCATGCTTCAGCCACATATTTCAAATTCAAAGTAAGAAGGATTTGTGTCCCATTCACCACTCTCTAAAAGGATAGGCTTGTGATCAGAGACAGAGAGTGCTCTAGAGAGAGCTGTTTGCTTGACAGCTTAAAAGCTTTCATTGCATTAAGCTGAAATGATAAATCTGTCGATCCTGGAAGCTTGAGAGTTGTCTTCCCCCCTTGCCCAGGTGAAAAGAGCACCTTGAAGAGGTAGGTCTATGAGCTGCAGGTCCATTATAGTATCAGAAAATTCCCTCATAGCTATGGATCTGTTTGTGCAGTTGGTCCTCTCATTTTCAAATCTACAGACATTGAAGTCTCCTCCAATCATCCCCATTCCTCTGACTGATCCCAATTCCTGTCAGAACTCACTCCTTTCTGTATTTGAATGAGGCCCAGACACACCTGTACTGTATATGGCCAACTGAATTCTTCTTGTAGGTTCTCAAAGAAGCAAGTGATTGAGATGCTTCCTGGGAGTGAGTCATTGCATTTCCATATTCTGTTATCCCAAAGGACTAGAATATCCCCCTATTTGATGCTGCATTGCTTTTTTGGCTTTAATGGATACTGATCATTGTGATAAACATTACTGTCCTGTGCCTACCTTTTGGAATACTTGTATATGCATTTTCCCCATGTATTAATGATTACCTTGCTCCATCTGTTAAAACATTACTGTCCTGAGCGAGCCTGTTTAATGTCTTGAATATATTTTATTTCTCTCAGATGGAAACTCTTAGAAGGCTAAGAGCTGGCATAACTTTCAAAGAATCTTCTCAAAACTAAGTAAACGAACTGATAAAAAGGAAACATTCCTATTAGTATTAACTTATCAAAATAAAAAAGGAAAACAAAAAAGGGAGAATATATGCTTAGATAGCTATTATGCTAGAAACTGGCGGCTTGTCTTTGCATTTTCATTTAAGTAGTATTCTAGGCTATAGTTTATTCTTTACCAAAAGGTGGTTTTGGTAGTTGAGGGGCCTGAGCCCTGAGGTAAATTAGTTCTAAGATTGTTTTAAAGGAACTTTTTTATGGTTTTATAAGGAGTCATTGGTTACTTTGTTAATCTATTCCCATTCTGGTAGCCTGAGAATAAGATAATGGTTGTTCTGTTATTTTGATTTGTGAGTAACTTAAATTGTGTGATTACTTCCTTGTTTCTCTGTCTTGGCAAGATGAAAATTTGAGATATTCTTGTTGCAGATTCTGGATAAGCTTTTGTTTCTCTTCATTTTGCTCGTGTTGTAAATAATTGCGCAGCAGATATTGTTTTCGTATATCCTGTTTTTGCACTTCTAACAGGTAACTCTTTGACTGGTTGCAGGTGGAGTCTTATTTGCGTATCATGGGAGAGCCAAAACTTCCCTCTGCATTTCTCCAGGTTTCCAAAACCAGTCGTCTCTCTCTCTTCTCTTCCCTCCATCTTTCTCTTCCTACTTGCAGTAACTAAATCATGTTCTGATCAGAACTCATGTCATGTGTATATAACATTCTCAGTTCACCTCATCTGGTGCTTAATTCACAATTTTGTGAATTGCAGGTTATTTGCTGGGTCTTGGGGGAGTATGGTACTGCTGATGGGAAGTATTCTGCATCCTATATCACAGGGAAAATAAGTGATATTGCTGAGGCACATTCAACTGATGACATGGTCAAGGTATGTGAGGTTCAATTGCTGCTTTATATCAGCTGTGAGGTGCCTGCTTCTAGTATGACCTATTTCTGTATTATGATCCACTTGATCTTAAAAAGCTAGTAGACAATTGTGTTGAAAATTCACCAAATGAAATGTATTCTGTTTCGAAAAGCTTCCTTAACTTTCTGGTTTTCAGAGCTGTGAACCCTCTTTGCCTTTTGCTCCTAATTAATTAGACACCCCTACTTGAGAGGATGTGATCTGAGCAACGTGGAAGGATAGCCCCCATGTTTTGGTATGATTGTCCAGGACATCAGGTCCTAGAATTATGTGTTTAGATATCTAGAAGTGATCTTTTTCACAATAGTGTGTGTTCTAAAAGTTGCGTGTTCTAGAAGTTATTTTCTTTCATTATGGTATCTGAAGACCCCTGCTGTCTTGTATCTTTAGTATCAGAAGGTACTCAGGTGGTGGCAACTCGACTGTTTAACAGGATAGTACGAATATGCTCTTTGTAATTGATTTTTGATCTCATTACAGTAAATACCATATTTATCAGTTATTGGAACTATTATGACGGTTAATAGACTTTCCAAAAGAGCCTTGTAGGTACTTGTTAATGCTGGAAGTTGGTTCCATAACAGCAGGTTAAGATATGAGTAATTTATTGCATATGATTTTTTTGCCCATTACTATGTGTTCTTTGTTCACTTGTTGAGACAAGCAAAAGGAAATTGTATAACAGTACAAGCAATTTTTTCTCTGAAGGTGGATCAGACTTTCTTCTCTATTTTTCCTTGTTTCAGCAGCATTCTATATTTCTTTGAAGCAGAAATGCTGACAACTATTCATTTCTTCAACTGCAAGAGATTAGGTTATTTTGTTGGGTAGAGATGGTAAGCAAACAAGAAATCCTTTGAGCTATATCCTGGTCCTATTGTTAAAGATTTATAATTTTTTGGTATAACCAAGAAATTCCTGAGAAACTGTGGCGCATGGTTTGATACTCGGGTTAATGGACCCACCCTTCTACCCGTCTCCACTTACATAACAAACTTTTGTCGGCAGGAAGGTTCGAACATTATGACCTGCACCAAACCCATTGCACTTTAACCACTAGACTAAAGCCTTGGGGGCCATTGTGAAGAAAGGACTTGTAGCAGACAAAGCATGTGTAAAGTTGGTGTTAAGAAGTTTAATCTTTACCTTTATGGAACTAGGAAATTCTTAAATTTGCTCAAATACAGGAGAATATGTGTGAAGACAAATAGAGTTTTGACAAACTTCTCCAACTTATATTCTTGGTTAACAAATGAAATTATTCTTGGCAAGTAGCATTTTATGCATCAGGTTCTTCTTCATTTAGGAAAACCTATTTGTTACAGTCAAACTATTTGACAGGTTGTTTGTAATCTTTATGAAGAGTGTTAAAAGTCTATACAAAACCTTCACTGCTGAGCTCTTAAAATTTGAACTCCTTATGGATTGTCTGTTCCTTTGTTGTAGGCTTATGCAGTATCAGCACTTATGAAAGTATATTCATTTGAAATAGCAGCTGGGAGGAAAGTGGACATGTTGCCTGAGGTAAGTAAATTTACCTTTCAAACCAGGTCAGTTAGTCTTTTTTTTTCCCTATAGATAAGATTGATTTAGAGATACTAGTGTCTATACAGTTAGGCTGATAGGTTTTTGTTTATTTTGCTGACTCCCCAGATCGTACCTTTTGGCATGTGATGTTATCTTCACCTGTTGGTTCCATTTTTAATAAACTCCCATGTTTCCTGTCAAAGAAGAGAAAGTTCTTAGCAAGGGAGAAAAAACATA
Source organism: Solanum tuberosum (assembly GCF_000226075.1). Classification (NCBI taxonomy): domain Eukaryota; kingdom Viridiplantae; phylum Streptophyta; class Magnoliopsida; order Solanales; family Solanaceae; genus Solanum; species Solanum tuberosum. The sequence continues at coordinate 475,749 of NW_006239233.1, forward strand.
CCCATTTTTACAGATGCAGAATAATCACCACCAACAAGAATTACGCCTCAGTCCCAAACAAGTTGGGGAGGATAACCATCTTATTTAATTTAGTTTAATGGGCTTTAGGAAGTTCAGATTATCATTAAATATAAATTCTTAGAATCATAAAGCAAACTCTTTAGTTATTTCTTCTTTCTGGTAGAAAGAATCATTTGTAAAATGTTCTATTGCTGATGAGGAGCTTAACACTTCAAAAGTTATATCTTAATTAAATGAGTTTCATGTGGGCAAGAAAATGAGAATGAACCATGTATCTTTGTCTTTTCTCCCAAGGAATAAAAGAATCACATTGCCTTAATATGTATGTTCCATAAAAGATCATTTTAGTATTGGAATGGAATTTTCCCGATTAGAGTGAGATGGACAGAGGATTCATACAGCCAATCTCAACTACTCTTGGAATTGAGGCATATTGATTGATTGCTTTCTTATTTAAAATGAAACTGCTACCACCAATGGTTATGATGGGATAAGATAGGATGCCTCCATCCTTGACCAAAGGACTCAGGGTTAAGCCCTGAGTTTTTTTTGGTAGGGAGCTTTTCCTCCTTTAGTAGGTCTTAAACTGGAAATCCAGGTAAGTTGGGGTCCCATAGTGGGTACCTGACAGTGGGGAAAAATTAGTTGAGGTGTGCGAAAGCTGGCCTGGATACCATGGTCATAAAAAAAAGAATTGAAGAAAATCTACATACTATCTAACAAGGAGAGTAAATGTCTGAAATATCACTCCACTAAAGTCGGTAAATCGATGGACAGGGTAAGGGAAAAAAAGAATTATTTGATTGCCAATTTTATAAGTTCGAAAGACAAGTTCTTTGTTCATTTTTCCCATCTCATTTACTGTGAGAGAGGATGTGATGGTGGAAAAGCCTTGACATCATACAGTAAATAGAAGGATTAGTAATGTAAGACACCAAGACCAAACTCCCTTTACTTGTACCTTCTCTTTGAGTTTTTTCTGTTATTAATAAAATGAGCCACCAACTTTATCAACAACAACAAAAAAGTCACTAACCTGGTTCTGTATTAGCTTTAAAAAAATAATGAAGGCGAATTTTAGGTTTCATCAGAAAAGATCTTGTGAGATTATCTATATAGGGAATGTCTCTGGAAATTTCATGAAGTTGGGGAAGGGAAAACATACCTTCAACCCTCTCTCTCGGTTATATGCAACAGATGTGCAAGTAGAAAGAATCAGATTTAACGAGAAAGGATGGATTAAGGATCCGTTTGGGGTCAACCTTAGGAACAACTGTAACCTTCAACACTAGGGGATAATGGCTTTTCTAGTGGGGATGAGGAAAGGCAGAGGTAGGCCAAAGAAGTATTCGGGAGAGGCGATTAGACAGGATATGACGCATCTTCAGCTTACCGAGGATATGGGCTTTAGATAGGAGGGTGTGGAGGTTGCGGGTAAGGGTAGAAGTTTAGTAGGTAGCCGAGCGTCGTCTTAGTATTAGCTTATTCATGTAGTCTTTGGCTTTTTGTATCTGTTAGAATTTGTTGTTTGCTATGTTTAGGTGATCGCACCTTATTGTTGATGTTACGGTTCCTTGCATATATGTTCATACTGCTTTCCTATTTGTTGTCATGTTTTTCTTCATTGTCGTTTCTCCTTTCCATTATTACTTTGATTTGCTTCACTTGAGCCGAAGGTCTTTCGGAAACAACTTATCTACCTCCAAGAGGTAGACGTAAGGTCTGTGTACACTCTCCCCTATCCAGACCCACTTTATGGGATTTCACTGGGTATGTTGTTGTTGTTGTATGTCTAAAAACAGGATAAGGGAAAAAATACAATGTATTGGAGTTTCTTGTTCAATGCTAGATTTTCTTTCAAACCCCAATACAAATTCCAGAGTGCTGAAGTATTGGCTCAATGCAGTGTCAATCATTCATTGAAGAGTTGTTAGCATCAAACTCAACAGATCTACAACAACGAGCATATGAACTTCAATCGGTTATTGGCTTAGATGCTCGTGCTGTTGAAAATATTATTCCAATGGATGCTAGCTGTGAAGACGTCGTGGTAAGGACTGTTTTCGGAATTTATTGAATGTTTCTTGATGAAGGTTATTTCTCAAGTTAGTAACAGGCTTAGACATATTGATGGAGTTGTCAGAAATTCATGCTTTTACTGATCAATTCTGTTATGAATTCTTCATCAATAGCAGATAGCTTTGTTTAATATAACCTGGTTTCGTTATTCTTGTATCACCCTGTTTGGCATTATCCCCCCATCCCTGCAAAATATAAAAAATAAAAAATAGTAAAAATGAAGGAACTTATTTAACTGTTTTTGGAATATGTTCTCAACCTGCCAGAGTACAATTTCTGGGGTAAAATGTGGGCCTTCTACCTTAAATGAGCCACAAACCATGGATCTATCTTTTCATAGCAGGCTTTATATCACTGATCTGCCTGGAACTTAAAAGTTGGCATGCTTATTTTTCGGATTCCTGGAGATGGCATTCTTCATGTTGGTGCTTCAAATTTATCCCTTAGAGCCTGTTTGGATGGGCTTATCCGTAAGTTAGGAACTCTAACCGTCTTTTAGCTTATTTTTGTCTTAAAAACAAGTGCTTAAAAGCACTTTTTTATTTTACCCAAACACTACAAAATTGTTTAAAAGCTATTTTGGCTCAAAAGCACTTAAAATAAGCCCATCCAAACAGGCTCTACCCTCTTTTCTCAAGCTACAAATACTTAACTTTCTCTGGGATGAAACTGAAAAATGTTAGGGTGCAGTTATTTCCGTGTTGTGGGTTTCACATTACCAACTTATTCTCTGTGGATGAGAGTGAAAGAGGTTAAGATTTGATGTTTCCACTTGCTTTTGTTACTGGAAAGATATGATTTAAGTTTACACAGTATCACAACTCACAAGGCTCATTTTTATGTTTTTCAATTTTTGTTTTGTTAAAACTTGAGGGCAACTATTCTGAAAATTTTCTGCAGGTTGATAGAGAACTATCGTTTCTCAATGGTTATGTTGAAGAGTCAATGAATAAAGGGGCTCAACCCTATATTCCTGAGAGTGAGCGATCAGGAGCTTTAAGTATCAGCAGTTTTAGAGTTGAAGAACAACATGGATCATCGGGACATTCTCTTAGATTTGAAGCCTATGAGCTTCCAAAACCTTCTGTACCATCAAGACCCCCAGTCCCACCAGTATCCTCAACCGAACTTGTTCCTGTACCAGAACCAACTTATCACAGAGAGTTTCATGAAGCTGTTGCACCAAAATTTTCCGTGTCTGGTACAGGCTCGTCTGAAATCAAGCTACGACTTGATGGTGTTCAAAAGAAGTGGGGTAAGCAAACTTATTCCTCTTCTTCACCATCTACTTCAGACTCTGATACCTATAAGACTCAGAATGGAGCGACCCAGCGTGATGTACCAAGCAACTTAAGCTCAAAAACACGTGATGTATCTTACGACTCAAGAAGGCAGCAGGAGGAAATTAATCCGGAAAAGCAAAAACTTGCTGCATCCCTCTTTGGTGTTGTATCAAAAACTGAAAAAAGACCTGCTGCTGGCCACAAGGCATCAAGGCCAAACAGCCATACTGTAGACAAGTCTCATGCAGAAAAGAGTGGACCTTCTGATGGAGGTGCTGTAAAAGCAAGTCCCCAACCACCTCCAGACTTGCTTGACATGGGTGAACCGACTAGTATTAGTAATGCAACTTTTGTGGATCCTTTCAAGCAATTAGAAGGGTTGCTTGATTTAAATGAAGGAACTGCAGCTCTAGGTTCCAGTAGTGCTACTAAAGCACCTGATTTTATGTCTCTTTATGGTGACACTTCCTTGAGTGGGCAGCATATGGGAACGGCAGATCTCCTTTCAACTGGTAGTGGTGATGCAAATCTTATCCCTGGAATTTCTCATGCACCTGACAAGAATGGCCATGGGACAGGAGGTGCAGTTACTCTGTCAACACAATTAAGTAAGGGACCAAATACTAAAGAGGCTTTGGAAAAAGATGCACTTGTGAGACAAATGGGTGTGAACCCAACAAGTCAGAATCCCAACTTATTCAAGGATTTGCTTGGGTAAGGTACATGACATGGCTGTATTTTGAAGTCTATTAAGGCCCTTTTGGAGAGTTTATGATGATTGATATAGATTTGTGTTGCTGGAAAGCTACAAGTACGTTTGATGGCCAAGCTTACAATTGAAAGTACAATTTGCAAGGAACTAATAGTTGTATGAGCCTGTGGTATATTTTATTGCAGTTGCAGGTGGGAAAGTTTTAAGTACAAATGGTTTCGACCAGTAGGAATAGGTGAGGCCACGTTAGCTTTTCACCTCGAGGTTTCCAGAGCAAAAGCTTGTCAAGTTTGGCGCAGTCATGACAATGGATTTGCCATGCTTTTCAAGTTGTCAGAGTTGTGTTTTATGTGAATTTTCTCTTCTGTCTTATCTTTATCGAGACCATTCAATATGTTTTTTTGGAGGCAAACTGTACCATTTGGAGAGGTATTGTACCCTTATGTGAATGCAAGTAATAATCATTTTTCAGGTTAAATTGATACTGGCTAATATCAGTGGAATCTGGATACCATGCCAAGGCAGCTAGTTTTGCAGAAGCTTTGTTGTCTTAAATAATCTGCATATGACTATACAAGTCTTGTAGTTTCATGAATGAGCTCAGTATGTTTTAATCTAAAGCTCTTCACTTGTCTGCATTTATATGTATTGGCTTATAAGAAGAATAAGAATCTTATTGGTTCTACTTCTAGTAGTGAATGCATCAAGTCCTGTTTTTTGTGTTTGTTAGTCGTTTGCAAGTAGAAAAGGCGTGATTCATTAAGTGAAGACGCTAACCGAATAGTTAGAGATGCCGCAAGCAAAGATCATATGCCTAATTGACTGCTTGCAAGTTGAATAAGCTATGACCCTCTTTAGATTATTCTGCAATATTCCAGTAAATGAAACTATAAACCTTTACTATTACAACATACGTAGTGTAATTCTACAAAGTGGAGTTTGGGAGGATAGATGTACGTAGACCTTACCTCTACCTTCAGGTAGAGGTTGTTTTTTATATACTCTTGGTTTGAAAAGGAAATACAGAAATCATAACAAAATACTACAGAAAGGATGCTGATACATTCTGAACAATAACCCCAACAAGAGTAAATATGATAATTTAAGTACAAGAAGCTATAAAAAATTATAGAAATCGAGGGATAAGAAATAGCAAGAGTAATACTACGACTATTGGTATGGATTATGTCTACTAGAATGGAAGGAAAACCCCTTTGCTATTAAAGTTGGAAAATCAAAAGGAGCCATATGTTTTCTAGAAACAAGATGTAAGATTTTACACTAATTGGTTATTTTGTGCAAAGTTAGTAGAACATGAAAGTTTTGGTCCATCAGCTTGCTTGCTTGGAGATGTTTCATGCATTAGATCTCCATATAAAATGTCCTAAGTTTGGTCTTAGCTAGAGCTAAGCTTTAGGCAAAAATGTTAGATGTTTAATAACTTTCTTACTTTAAACGCGAATTTTTACATATATTTGAAGTTAATAATAACTAAACTTGCAAATTATTATACACTGCGATTAGGCTATGCACTTTCCCCACATTTTTTATGAGAGTAAATTATGTCTTTTGTGAGAGTATATTCTAATATTTAAAAATTATCATCATACAAAGTTCTGCGCGAAGTAGTGGTTTTGTTTTAATAGTGTTGAATCACACTACTCACTCATATTGTTAATATCAAGCTCGGATTAAAAAGAAAAGTGACAATCATCATTAAATTAGCCCATTTTTTAAAAGTCCTCACAATACGAATAGGCGAATTTAAATGGAAAAATATATCCCAAACTTATTTTGGACTACGACTTTTCATTGTTAATTTTTGGACATGGTATGACTTTCTTCAAAATGCACATGCATAACTTGAAATAACTGTTTTAATTAGCTAAAGGGGGTGAGTTGAAGTTCCACATGTTTTAATATTATCCATGAATTTGGAAAATCTAAAGCTACAAGTCAATAATGTCATAGTCATGTTTTAATAGGATTGAGAAATCCACAGTGAATTCAAAGTCAACATACTTCAAAATATCTCTAGGTTGTTTCTGTTTGTTAAACACATAGGAAAGAGCGGTCAATTGAACACCCTTTATTACAAAATTACAGATCAAAATTGTTTTCGTTGATCATCATCCTCAAGTTCCTCTTTTTTTTTTCTTTTCAAAATGACAAAAATCAGGCCTGAAATTCCACATCGGTTGCCCTAGGTATATAAGTTAAATATTGCTTTCAGTTACTGCAGTATTTTATTTTTTTTAGCAAAACAAGTTGAAAATTTTAGGATGATTTGAATTTTAATTTTCTACTCCATTAGGTTTTGTTTACTTGTTGAGATATTATAGATATTTTGAATGATGAATTATACAGATTTTTTTTTTTTGTTGTAAGTTGACTATTTAAAGCTATCCTATGCTTAATAAAAATATCGAGAAACGATTTCAATCATTTTAAAACTTTTTGTTGCTCCACCATCTTTTTTTCTTAATAAAATAAAACAACAATATAAAAAAATCATATTGTATGTATAGGTGTCCAAAAAATTACTTTTTATATTAAATCTTAAATATTCTTGACGTAATTTCTGATTCCGTTAGGGGATTGAAAAGAAAAAGATCCCCCACAGAGTGATAATTGGTAGAATTAATTTTTTGTTGAAACAATGACTCAACCATACTATATTCGACTTTATAAGACTATAGATAGTTGCAACACACATATATATATATACAAGGACCAGAATCTTTATTGCTACTTAATTAATTTTCTCTTTACCAAAAATTTTATAAAAAATCACAAGCCTTTGTTCCAACCAAATGCTAACTAGTTTTAGTTCTATCTATCTGTCACATTATTAATTGATATCACATGCATCATATTTATGTGAAACTGAAAAACACAGAGATTGAAACTTGGTTCCTCCTGCCTTGTCTATCAACAAACAACCACAATTCTACGTATTTTATCAGAGTCGGATTCAAGATTTTCAGTTTCGTAGATTTAATCTTTTAAGGTTCATAGCATTGAATTCGTTTACTATTTGTTGGAATTTTAATTTAATGGATTTTTACATATAATTTTATGTTTTAGGTCGAAAGTATTATATTCAGATAAACTCGGTCCGAGCAGATGCATGGGACATAGACAAGTGTATACGTGTTATGCTGGCAATTGGTAGGACTGAAAAAATAGAAAAAATTTGCTCCCTTTTGGTTGTTTGGTGACAGGTTATTAAACCTAAATGTAGTCAAAATTATGTTTAGGTATATATGTTTGACTTTTTTTTTTATTATTTGTTAAAAGATTTTGTCCTTCAATTTTGGGTTCCAAATTCATAAATGTTAGACTTTTGAATATATAGACCATTATTGTTTTTTTAGAGAAAAGGGCTAAAAATACTCCCTATTCGAAATAAAATAAATTTGCTCATTTCATCAGTTTCAATTTTGGCACAAATATGTCGTCACCATAAGTCAATTAGCTCAAAGTTAAACTGGATGAGTTTGGACGGGTTATTGACCCATCTATTTATCAGCTCAACAATTAGAAGTTGGATTATTATATAGCTCAAACTGACTTATGAGAAATCTAGTCAAAATATTCTTAAAAAGACAACATTTTTAGTTGTAATCTTATATATAGTTATAATAAAGAGAAAACAATTTTATTGGGTACTAAAAAGTTACAAAGAACAAATAAAACAATTACTTCAAAACTTAATACATAAGAATTGAGCAGATTGAATTATGACCTGCATTTTAGCCAATTTCAATTCATTTTAAATTTGAGGAAAAATTACTTGTATATGTACCTTTTAGTAAATAATTACTAATTTTAGTGAGATTTTATTTATTTATTACTACCATTTATTGCAATAATATGATAAATCTACAATTTGTATTAAAAGTGAATTATGTATGCAATATATATGTATTAGTAACTATTTTAAAATACATTATGCTTGTTTGGTAAGAAATTGACACATTGTATTATACGTGTATTAAAATGTATAATAAATGTATTATTCATCGATAAAACTTGTATTATATGTGTTTTATAAATTGGTCTCTATAATATGTATTGAAACTGTATTATAAATGTATTAGAAGTGATTAAGTGAAAAAATGTTATTACTATAAATGATAAATATTTTCTTAATATAATATATTTGTGTAAGTTTCCCTAAATTTAACCTGTTCAAATTTAGTCCAGCCCACCTATTTAATATCTCTGGTTACTTACATAAGAAAGTTAATTGTTTTTAGCTATATACCTTTGTTTACATCTAATTTATTTTTCATTTACTCAAAAATATGATAAAGAACGATCATCTAGCACCGTCCTTGTTAATTTTATTATAACCCTCCAATTATATTTAAACAAAAAAATGAGCTCAATTGTATATTTTATTATGATCCAAAAACTACTCCTTTTATTATTATTTTTGTTGCAAAATATATATATTCATACGTCCAATCTAATGAAGAAATATTTTCCAAAATCATGCTTACAAAATAAAATAAAATATATTGACAAAAAAAGGTATCTTTATTCTGCATGCAACAATTGATCAAATGAGACAAAAACACTACATATAAGGAAAAAAAATAATTATATATATATATATATTAGGTTTTTATGAAAGATAATTAGTGCTTAAATAATGAAGTTTAGTGCTTAATAGTGAAGATTAACAATGATGAAAGAATAATTTTCTTTTAAGATTAGTAGTGACGTTACGTTGACAAAAGAAAAAAAAAGTTGGTATTAAGAAATAACTAACACCTGGAAATTAATTAAATGAGCTAAGCATTCTTGAAGACTTAATTATTATCTTTAATTAATAAATTGTCATTGACATTTTCACTATGATCTTATTGACAATCTTGATTATGTAACCCATGTGGAGTTTTTCATTTAATTACACAAAGGAAATTAAGCTTACTTTGTAAGAATTTTGTAAAAACTCACTAAAGGACGTGTGCTAATTAACTCTTGCTTAGTCCAATAGTACCTACAAAAGGTGTCAAGAAATTACTCTTACTACGTTATAAACTATAGTAGTAAGGTGGTGGAGGTGATGATGACAATGATCGAGTGAAGAGACAAGGAGGAAGGTGTAACATCTCGCAATTTGAAATAACTAGGAAGAAGCTAATAATTGGAAATAGTCATTTTTTGAAAGAATGAAAATCTGAAAATTTTGTTATGTTGAATTTTGGTCAACTTCAAACGACCATAACTTCTAGCTCAGGATGAGTTAGGGGTACTTCCAGGTATGGTTGGAAATCGCTTGGAATAATCTTTCCAACGCCGTGAAGTTTGCGCGATTCCAAGTTCGTATAAGTGAGATATGCCCTTTGGAAGTTGGGCTGCTCAAATAAGGAAATGTCCAATCCGAATTTTTAAAGGGTGTTTTGGTCTTTTCCATACCCTATTATTTTAATTCGTTTTTGGTGAATTAATTAAGGGTCAAAACTGAATTGGTTCAGTTTAGGCAATTGAAGATTTACGCTAGGGTTTTTGGAGAAAGAACGCAAAAGGAGAAAAGAGGAGAAAGAGCAAAGTTCGTCGTTCTTGAAGGTTTAGCTTGTGGATTTCATCAAGGTGGTGATCCATATGAGGTATGTGAGTCTTTCATAGCATTGGGTTCATTCACCCACGCGTCAATCATGTTTATTTCAGCGAAGTTTGTGGTAGAAAGTTGAGAATTGATGAATCTTGAATGGTGTTCTTGAAATTGGCCTTCTGATGAATCTTGAATGGTGTTCTTGAATTTGTTTTTCGTTCTTGAATTGGGCTGAATTGAGAAGTTCTTGAGATCTTTACGTCGAGTTTTAGAGTTGCTTTGAGTTAGGTTCATGGGTACAAACGTTGGGTATCTGAATCTAAAGAGAATTTGAGAAAAATAGTCAAGTTTAGGCGAATTTGGGCTAGAAAAACGAAGAAGGAAAAAGTCGGGCAAAATCTGGTGCCCATGCCACGTCGCAGACCCACCCCACAGTTTTGAAAAATTCATCCTCGCATCCCAGAGCGATCACGGACCATTCTGCCTCAAAAGTTAATTTGCGACCTAAGATTTTAAATCACCTCCGCGTCGTGGAGCAGTTCCCCAGAATCGATTCTTGATCATTTTCTCATGTTTAGTTATCTAACATCATTCCTAAACATCATGAGATCTTTCCAATCACAAATCACGATCCTTGAATCCATAATTCAATTCAAGGATCAGTTAAGAGTCAAGTTAAGATCAGTTAAGAGTCAAGTCAAGAGAAGTTAAGAGTCAAGTCAAGAGAAGTTAAGAGTCAAGTCAAGAGAAGTTAAGAGTCAAGTCAAGAGAAGTTAAGAGTCAAGTCAAGAGAAGTTAAGAGTCAAGTCAAGAGAAGTTAAGAGTCAAGTCAAGAGAAGTTAAGAGTCAAGTCAAGAGAAGTTAAGAGTCAAGTCAAGAGAAGTTAAGAGTCAAGTCAAGAGAAGTCAAAAGTCAAGTTAAAAGAAGTTCTTAAAGTTTTCCAAAAGTCTTTTACAAATGTTTTAACTTTGTTTTTGGACTTGAGTTTTGAGTTGAATA
>NW_006239233.1:487951-497307 GCF_000226075.1 Solanum tuberosum
AGTTTTGAGTTCAGTAAAGAGTAAAGTTGAATTTTATTTCTTCAAAAGTATATGGGGACTATGTATTCCAGAGAGTTTAAAATGTTTTCACATTTAAACAAGAAAGGAAACCTCTATTTCCAAAGAGCCTTCGGGCTAGTTTTCAAAAAAGAGTAAATGTTTTCATAATTAAGCAAGAGGGGAAACTTTGATTTCCAAGATAGCCTTTGAGCTAAGTTTTTGAGCAATATCTCAAGCACAAAAGAATATGTTTTTAAACATAAAGAGCTAGTATCATATTTTGGGAGTAGTATTGAGCACCAATATAGGGGGAGCATTCAGAGAACCCACAGCCCCCATAAACCATGTAGCCATCATTGGTAGAAAAGGATCATACTTTTTAGATAAATCCTTTAATGTTTTTTAGCATAGACTAGTGGATCCACTTAGTCTGTTAGGTCTTATAACCTCAGCAAGGTATAGGATGGTCCTTGGCAGCGTGAGGTAAAGTGATGTATCATCACTATAGCTCTTAAGTGATGGTTGTCGGTTAGAGAAACTCCCACAACAATATTTTGTATTTTTATATACATCAATTTATTTGTATTTTTACATACATCTCAGAGTTATATGTATATTTGCATACACAGAGTTGACATCATGTTTTAAACAGTTTTTCTTTATATTGCACTTGTTTTTAAACTATTTTATATTGAAATGAGTTCAGTTATGTTGAGTTGAGTTGATCCAGGTAAGTTTTTCAGTTCCTTTCAAATTCTTTTCAAGCTCAAGTTGTGTTTAACATTCCAACTTGCATACTCGTACATTTAATGTACTGATGCCAGTTGGCCTGCATCGTCTTATGATGCAGATGCAGGTAACCAGGATCAGCATCCAGCGCATCGTTGATCCAGTTGAGCTTCAGAGTTGTTGGTGAGCCTTCTTGCTTCCGAAGGATCCCCTTTTTCATTACTTTATCATTTTAGTTCATTAGGATGTTGGGGGTCTTGTCCTGACATCCATCTCAGTTGTTTTAGAGGCTTCATAGATAGTCAGTCAGATGTTAGTTCATTCGTCATCATTTTGTTATTTGTTATTGACTTATGTTCAAATTTGAGTTGCCATTGTGGCTAAGTTAAATGTTTATTTTTAAAACATTATGAGTTCAGTTTGAGACAATTGAGTTATTTAGCATGTGAATCTTTTTCTTAATGTATATAGTCTTCCGCTGAGTAACTAAGCCAGACCAAGGGTTCGCTTGGGGCCAGCAATGGTTCTCGAGTGCCAGCTATGCCCAAGGTGTAGGCTCAGGGAGTGACAGAAGGAGGAAGAAAGGGTGATTGGTGGTAGATATAGTGACGGAAAGTAGGGATGCGTATCGGTCAGTTCGATTTGGTTTTGGAATTTATCGGTTATCGATTTGTAATCATGATAAACCGTTAAGATATCGATTTATCGGTTATTGATTTATTGGTTAGTGATCGTTATCGGGTTAACCATTAGTAATTCTCAATGAAAAACAGTACGCAAGTAGCTAGTAATCACTGATGAACTTTTCCATGTTAGTCCATTACTACATAAAACACTTAATAAAATTTCATATTAACCTGGACAGAGATGTCAATCCAAATTGGCAAACTCAAAAGGAATCCTCATAACAACCAAGTCAATTTCGATATGAACTATAAAGAGAAATCATTACAACACTACTAACGAAAACCATTAATGATCATCATGAGACCATTACTAATAAAAACTTTTTCATTGCAGATTGTAGTATTTCAATATTGCAGGCATATCTCACTGACTCACTCACTGTAATGAGAAGATAAAAATAAAGCCTTAAAGTAAACCATTTAAACCTCAATCTAGACACTTAGAGAATGATATTCAATATAACTCACTGGCGTGGGAGCTGTGACAATGAATCAATGAGTGATGTCGCATCTTTGAAATATTATTGTGAAATTTGAGTGTCGACTATAAAGTCATTGTAAAAAGTCTGAAGAGTGAAGTGTAAACCCTAAAGTGCCTAAGGCCTTAAGTGATATAAATGTAATTAATTAAACTTCTTATGAGGTTATCGGGGCATCCGATTAGAAATATTGCCAAACCTAACCGAACTGATAAGCCGATAGGAAGTTTATAGTAAACCGAGACCCGAACCGTTAAAACATTAATCCAAACCATTGATCCAATAACCAAGTTATCTGTTTCAATTCGATTTTGAATAGCTCTAACGAAAGAGAGAAAGGAGAAACAATTTTCTCAAAATTAGGGAGAAGGATGAAATGCCTTTCAACTATATATGCGAAATGGTTAAATTTATCTCTGAACTATGCGAAATATTCAAATTTACTCTCAGTTTAAAAATGAGGGCAAGTTTGTTCATTTTTGCATAGTTGAAGGGAAAATTTGACCCCAACTAATAACGTCAAGGACATATTTAACCTAAACTATTAACAAATATGTCAAATATTCTTTTTCATTTTGCATAATTCAAAGACAAATTTAACCCTTTACCCTAAAAACTAAAAGGTTATAAAAGTTTTTGCAACATAAAATTAAAGCAGACCATTTCTATTATATTCTTGTCATGACTGTGGAAAAAGGAACCAAGAAAATGAAAGATATGAAATTTATGCAGCCATTGTATTTTTATTTTTAATTTTTGTAAGAAATATTTCCATTTTCCATTTTTTTAAGTTGCAAAATCATGCTTCAAAAATGACAAAAAATTACAAAATGCAGTCCATTTCAATGACTATATTGTAATCTGCATGGCATGCAACATGAGTGATCACATCTCCAATGCAGACAAAAATAATGTTATCACAAAAAAATAAAAATAATAGGATATGTTTATTTAAGAGAAGAAGATTAATTAATGCGTCAATCAAGAAGATTAACGAATGATGAAAGAACTGGTGTATATCAAACAATACGTATTCCTTCGTCTCGAATCATCTGTCGTGATTATTTTTATACGCTTCATAAAAAATATTCATTCCGCTCATCTTTATTTGTTAAGTATTGATTTGACATACCTCTTAAGGGTATTTTTTATCCTATTCCCTAATTTAGTGGTTTGGGATATACATAAATTACGAACTAACTAATAAATTATTCCTTCATTTTTTAAAATAGAAAAGTAAAAGTGGACATCTATTTTATATAAACAAGTAAAAATGGACATAAATAATTAGAGTGTTCCATAACTGAGTTATTTGTAGTCTTCAAAAAGAGTAACTATAGTGTGATAATTCTTTTTCAAACTTCTAAAAGGATAAATAATTTGAAAACAATTTTTTAAAAATATAATACCTAATTTGAGACGAAATAGTAATTTTGAATTTTTGGCGTTGACAAATTAATAGATAAAGATCAGGTTATACTAAGAACAGATTATATTGATGATGATTGAAGTAGGACACTTGGAAGTTGGAATATTAGGAATTGAACACTTCATTCATCTCTATTATTATTTTCTTAATAAAATATAATTGCCGTTGATATTTCCATTATGATTGACAATCTTGATGGTGAAACCATGTTTTAAAAAAATAAAATATATATATATATATATTCAAGGAAATTAGGCTTAATCTTTAATTAAGAATTTTCATTAAAAAAAAACGATGATGGATGCGTGTACAGCTCTTTGCTTACATACTATAAAAAGTGTTTAAGAGATTATTCTTAATACAATATAATTTATTATTTAAAAAAAAAAAAAACATATGGTACTAATTTGAATTAGCTTAAAAGCTGATCAAATTAATTTTTAAGTATTTTTTTTGGCTTAATTATTAGCTTAATATATTAATTTAAGTGTTTATCGACTAGCTAAATATAGTGTTATACACTTGGTTATAAACAAATCGAAATTAAAATTTCCAATTTTCTAAAAAAGAATTCTTCAATTTAAATTTCTTAAAACTTTATATGGTTTTGCAGGGAAGAGTTAGAAAATAATAATAAAAAATTAATATGAGAAAAATTATGAATCATATGATTTTCCAGCTTAAATTCTAAAACAATGGATATAAAAAAAAGGAGAAGGCAAGTTTTCCCTACGTTCATAAAAACTAATTAAATGCCCCAAAAGTCAGCTACAATAATGTTAAGCAATATATTGATTCATCAAAAGTCAAAAGAAATAAATATAATGGAATTATGGTGATGAATAATGCCACGTGCAAACCACACAAAACCTACTTCTATAATTATCGTTGGGATTTTATTATGGTGTTTCAACCAGGATCTCTATCCGCATAGATTGTGGTGGGATGATTAAGGCTTTTTTGTTTTTAATCGAAAGTTGAAAATGAGAAAATCCCTATATTAGGAGTGCCGCCTTTAAGAGTCTTACAATGCGCAAATTCAAATTCAATCGAATTCTAATATAACATCAAATACAAAGCGAGCTAGAAACCAAAAAAAATAATATGTCATCATCTTTTCTGCCTCATGTTTAATATTCATTTTAGATCCTGACTAATCTGTATTCACAAGTTCATTAAATGGAAAGAAATTTCCTATTAAAGTTTCTTCATTTTCAAAACTAGAATTCAAGATAATCTAACTCAACAATTCTTAGCGGTGATAGGTTTGTATACAAACCCTTATTCTGTAGTTAAAGAAACATTTCGAAATTATAGAGAATTTAATAGATTAATAATGTACCTTTGAAAGTCCTGTATAATTAATCAGTGGGACAAATTAAAGATTTAAGTCATGTATAGCATAAAGTTCGTTAAAAATACATCTAGGTTAAACAAATAGTGCATTTTTATAATAGATTGATTTGAAAATTATAGAGGACTTTGTGTGTATAAATTGTATTGGGATTATTAATTTCCATTCTAACAAATTCAAGTAATTCTTAGTGTAGACATATTCATATACTCAATGAAAATATATTTTCTTTATTTTATATTAACTGAATTTTTGAGGCTTTTTTCATTTTTTAAAATAAATGAATTGTTCGAAGTTCAAGATGGATATTTAAATTATTCTTTTCCATATTTTCCCTTTATTTATTAAAGTTTTATATTTTCTAAGAGATAAATTACACTACTTACAAAGTTATATTCTACTTTACCATTTATATTCACCAAATTCATTAGTTTTTATCAAATATATTTACCAACCAAATTGACCAACAATTCTTAGTCATATGAACGAGAAATGCAAGTTCAACGTGAGAAACTATCCATATATACTATGAGGAAGGATTATATTAAAGAGTAGTATACCATAACTAATTATGTTTAATTTTATTTTTGTATTGAATTAAAGCTTGATCAATAAATATTGTACATTTTAAGAATACCTTTGTGATAGTGTATTATGCGATTTTATAAACTTGTGCTTATTTGATAAGATTGTATGAAGAATTGAGGCAATTTTAATAGTTTTACAACTTATGAGATTTTTATGTTTATGAGAAAACATACAAAATTAAAAGTTCAAATCACATGTCTAAACAAAACTTCAACTTCATATTCACTTCTTGATTTCATATTGCATGGTCACACGGGCCCTTAGTATCCATTTGGTCATGAATTGTTATAATTTTCTAAAATTAAAAAAATAAAATTGGAATTTGAAAAACTTCAAAAAATTGTTTTCATAATTAAATATCATTCTCAAAAACTTAAAAATAATTTTAATTGATATTCATGTTCAAACAGAACTCCAATTTTCAAGTATTATTTAATTTGAAAATAATTTTTATATCTAAACGACCACTTAATTTTTCTCATCATGAATCAAGCATGTGGAGGTTTTAAACCCTTATTTATTGGTCTCGAAAATCATTATAAAAAAAATATCATCTTTGTGAATGACAAAATAAATGTAACAGTTGACAGTACTGAACTTGTGTAAGTAAGTCTAACAACTTGTATATAACTTTCATGAAACATAACCAATTGACAGAGATTATATTAACAATTCTTTTCACAAATATCCATGAATAATAGAACAAATAAATAAATCTCTTTTTCTTTTTAAATAATTTTGATAATTTTCTTAATAACTTGCAGCTCAAAAATATACACGTAGTACATTCATATGACTTTAGCTTCTATATTATTTTAAGTAATAGATACAAATATTATATTGTCCGTTGTTCAACTTATTTATCAACATGATCAAAATATATGAAATATATACAACATATACATTATTAATATGATCGAAATATATATGAAATATACACAACATAAAATATATAATATTCATATAATTTATAAATTAAATGATCAAATGATTCAGATCGATATTTTTTATATTAAAGGGGAAGAGGGGCGGCAATTGGCAGAGAGAGGGATAAGAACGAATGTATAAATCTAATAACTGAATGAATCTCAGAGCAAACTAAATAAACAACAAAAATAAATAATATTGTCAACTATATATTATGTTGCTTGCAAGAAAAATGAAAATCAGACTTTTCATTAATTGCCTTGCGGACTTTTTACATACCACAAATAAATTCTAAAAAATTAAAAGGAAAAAAAAACATAGCAAGAAAAAATAGAAAAAAAAAACAAAAACAAAAACAAATCCCTATGTTTACATTAACTCCTTTCTTTTCTTAAGTTAGATAAATTAATATTATATATATATATACAAAATTTTCTTTTCTCTGTGATTGAATTTCTCCTTTTCCTTTAGTAATCGAAATATCTCTGAAGGTCAGTGACACACGATTCAAAACTATAATATGTTTCTGGACCCTTCTTAGCTTTCCTCATGAAGAAGGAAATTTTGTTTCATATATTTTCCTCCAAGTTGTGAGGGAAAATCTTTAGTTGATGGAATTGAAGAGATTTTCTCACAATTCAATGTTTTTATTTTATTTTAATTTAATTTATTTTATGATGATGTCTTGTGGGAGAGAATAATGGGCAGGCCATTTTGGGGAAGAGCAAAGGGTCCATACTGAATTCCATTTTGTGGGCCCATCATAGACCACCTGCCAGACATAGAGGAAATGGAACAGAATATTATGAGATGAGTAACACTTAAAACATTTCTATTTTTAGGAACTTCAATTTTACTAATAAGTTATAACTATAGATTTTTATTTTTTACCTCATCTTAAAAAAAGAAAATGAGTTTAAGTTCAACAAATCAGGGGCGAAGCTAGAATGCTAGTCGTAGATTTAGTCGACTCTAATAGATTTAAAGCTTATTAGGATTGGTTGTGCAAATTTCAATAATTTATTTTAAAATTCAAGACTCATAAACTTCAAATATAAATAACTTTATTACTAACCTGTACTTTGTGGTAAGATGATGTACAAGGATCAAAATTTCCAGCTTGGCTAACTCATTGCCTGGACATGAGTGGGTCCCATTGCCAAATGGCATGAAAGTATTGGGTTTTGGAGTAACCTGGCACCATCACATAAAAATAAAAGATTTTTCTCAGTATCCATAGGATATTATAAAAAATGTTAATTAATTACTAAAATTTATACTTTTTTTCCCCTTGATATTTACCTCAAATCTTGAAGGATCAAACTTCTCTGGTTCAGAAAAATTATCAGGGCTATGGTGAATGTTTCTAAACAGTGGTAATACTTTCCATCCTTTTGGTATTAGATATCCTGAAATAAATCAAGAAGATAATTTTATTAGTCAGTATTAAAATTAACAGAATAAATCGCGACCCTTCTTAATTTATCGAGTTCCTAAACTTCAATTATTTTGATTCAGATAATTCAAGAATGTGTAACACACGCGTTGTCACATAGATTTTGTTGTCCATGTAACTCAATAAATTTAAGGGGATTTCGATCTATTCTGCTGATAAAATTTATCCAAACTATATTATAAAATTTATGACTAAATGAAAATATGAAGGGTCAAAGCTGACCTTCAAACTCAACATCCTCAACAGCTTCTCTGAATGTAAAAGATAAAATTGAAGCAGCTCTAAGTGTCTCTTGGATCACTCTTGTAGTCATAGGCATTTTCTTTGTGTCTGCCCAAC
Organism: Solanum tuberosum; assembly: GCF_000226075.1. NCBI lineage: Eukaryota > Viridiplantae > Streptophyta > Magnoliopsida > Solanales > Solanaceae > Solanum > Solanum tuberosum. The sequence goes on from NW_006239233.1 coordinate 495,939, forward strand.
TCAACACTTTCCCTTCTCTGATTATCCCCTCTTGCTCTTCCTACAAACACAACAACGAAAAAAATCCGAGTCAGAATCTATAAAGTTCAAATCCTGAATATCGTTTACGAGGAAAATGCTAGTAGAGGATATAGAGTCTTACTGTGACAGCTTGTAGGACACTAGGATTTTCACCAAGGTATTTAAGGATCCATGTAAGGACACTAGCTGTAGTGTCTCTAGCAGCAAATATGACACCAATTATGTTATCTGCAATTTGTTCATCTGTAAGATTTTCTTGATCTCCCATAAAAGATCCTAATAAATCTGTATGATTTTGATTTGTTTCTCTCCTAACTGAGATGATTTTAGCTAAGATCTTTGCTAGCTCTTTTCGTGCTTTCATTGATTTGTGAAAAAGTGTTCCTGGGAGATTGATTGGCATCGAATTGTACCCCGTTTCGAGCACGTAATAACACCTCTTTAGATCCTCCCTATACAGCATTTCATCTTTGCCAAATATCGAAAGCAATGCAACGTTGTATGTGTACTGCAAAAATGTTGCCAAATTGAGAAAAACAGGGGAAAACACAGGAAAACAGGGGAAAAACAGGGGACTCTGTTTTTGCAAGAAAACATACTGTTTTCATTTCTTGGTAAGTGTTGATTAATCTTCCTTGCATAGATTCAAGTGAGTTTATCGCGATGGACTCGATGTCTGGTACGATGTTTTTGATGGCTTCTGGCTTGAAAGCTCGAAGAACTAGCTTCCTTAGCTTAGCATGATATTCTCCTTGATGAAAAAAAATGGCTTGTTTACCCAACATCCTCTCTTTACTAGCAGGAAATGTAGGTTTAAAAAGATGAGCTTTTGTCACCAAAACTAGTTTTGCTGCTTCTGGGCTTGATATCATCACACATGGACATCCCAATATATGAGTCTTGAAAATTGAACCATACCTGTTTTTTTCCAAAAAAAAAAAAAACACACCCATTGCTCATTAGCAACTCAAAATCAAGAAAACCAAGAAGAAAATCAAGAAAATTGAGTAGTTTTGGTACTAACTTCTTGACTTTAGAAGCAAAGAAGAAACTGGGGTTTTGTGAGTAAAGCTGAAAAGTTTCACCAATATAAGGCCAACCCAAAGCACCAGGAGGAAGAGGTAACTTCTTAACACCAAAATCAAAGAGCTTAAACACAGAATGAAGAAGTAGAATTGAGCAAGAAATGAAAGCAAACAAGCAAAACATAGACACAAACTCCATATCTCTCTTTTGTTGTATATAAAAACACCAAAAATGTTACACAACTTGTGAAAAAGATGAAACCTATGATACTGTAATGAAACCAAGTGTATGTATATATAGGTAAATACATGGGGGTAGGTGT
>NW_006239233.1:498502-530540 GCF_000226075.1 Solanum tuberosum
GGGGGTTGGGGGGTAGGGGGTTGTTACATTTACAGCTCAAATCCCACACACGGAATCTCCACCTCCAGCTCATGCTATTTTAAACTAAACGGAAGATGAAGAAAAAAGAGACAAAAATTAAATAAAATTGAAACAGAAGAGAAAGAGAAAATGGAAAAGTAAAATATCAAACGACAAATGGGAGGAAAATAGAGTGTATGGCACGTGTCACTCTATTTATGTTGAGAACATGTGGGAGAAGACGGCAATTTCAAAAATTTATTATGTGAACTCTTGGTGACGAAAGGACAAAGTCGAGATCGAAAATCTATCAGAAATAATTTCTCTATCTTATAAACAAATACTAATAAATCGTACATATATTCTCTTCCTTTTCTACAAACATGAAGTAAGTTGGTTCACCTGGACTTGAAGATAAAAAGTATATGAATTAACTTATTTTAAATATTTTTATGTTAAAATAGTTTTAAAAATTGATGTATAAGTCAAAAGTTCATTCAAACAAGCTCGACGAAAGTTTAGTGATCATGAAAGAGGTGAGGGGTTTTTTTTATGGCTATGTTGGGAGAGAGAAGGGCAAAGTGGGAAAAAGGAAAATAAAGAAGAAGAGCATGGCTATCCGTACAATTTGTACGATGATTGAATCATATACTCAATTTTAAAGATTTTTACTAAAAATGGGAATTATAACTTTTGAAAATAACATCTAATGCAATCCAACTTTGACATAAAAAGAAATTTTCAATGAATACGTAAAGACTAAAGGGATGATAATATTTTTTGGTCTCTTAATTATGAGTAAATTTTAATTTTAAACCTTACGATTAAGTTAAAAATGTATGTTTTTTATCCCTTCATGTAAAAATTTATTATGTTTAGATTACTTTTGATTCTTTTAAAAGTATAGTTTTCAGACTAGTTTGTGCACATCTCAACTAATTTTATGAGATATTTCTCTCCATTGACATGTATAAGACAACCCTGTTTACCGAGACTAAAACGTAATAAGAAGAAATTGCCTATTGTTTTTATTTCTTATAGAGTTTGAATATGAGACCTCATGATAACGCATGATTCAGTATCTAATAGAGAACAATTAATACTTTAAAAAAATTGCGATTATTCACAAGTATTATCATAATCAAACACTCAAATTTAGCCTTAATTCTCAAGTAAACACTTCGAGTTTTAGTATGCACATCTAGATATCTTAATTTATTTTTACCGTGTCAGTTGAAAACTCTAATTTGCAAAATGATTATATAAACATTACTAAAATTTATGTGTTACATCAGTATCGAGTGTCCGCAAGACGCAATAAAAGTAAATTGAAGTATTTAATTGTCAATGGAGGCTAAATAAATTATCTATATGTATATTTTCAAAGTTAAAAGTACTTATTTGTTAACTAAAATCAAATTTATATAATTATTTATTGTGCTTGTCATATCACAAAAAGTAAAAGTAAAATTTATCAAAATAAATAAAAGACCGACTGTTGACCTATACCTAAAGAAACAAACCATTTTATTTGTCTCTATCTTAATTTAATTTAATTTAAATCATTTTCCATAAAAGGAATGCTTCATACTACTTACGTCATTTCTACTTCTCTGTAAGGGATATCGTATTAACAACTATATCCCATTTAAATTATCTTTCGTAATTTTTAAAAATAATTATTTATCGTTTTATAGATGCATGGAAAAATTAACTATATTTGTCCATTTATCTTGATAGTATTATTTTTAAATATTATAAATACTTCAATAAAATAAACATTTAATGAAGATATACTATTTATTAAGAGGTTAAAATAATTTGAAATATTTCCTAATTTATATTTACTTTAAAAACATGTAAAACAGAAACACAACAGATAATTTGAGATGCGAAGAAAAATATAGTATAATTATACTCATAATCTTCTTAGCCTTTTAAACATAATTAAACAAATAAAGAATAAAATTAATTTGTAAATAATTCCATTTTATGATCCTTTAGTAGGTTATAATCATTAGATCTTTCAGAGAGTCGTATACACTTTAGTTTAGTTATATATTTTTATTACTATATATGTTGATAAGATTTCTCTTATACATCAATGTTTCTCAATCGACACCAAGTATTTTGAACTTTAAAGGATAATTTGATATGAAAAATGATATAAACAAAGATATTGTTAAATTAGGTTTTAGGCCTAACTCACACCCCAAAAGCTAGCTCAAAGGGAGGAGGATTGCCCAAGCCTTATAAGGAGTCCACCCATCTCATTAACCACCGATGTGGGACTTTTGTCATTCTTTAACACCCCACCTCACGCCCAGTGCTTAGCATCTGGTGCGTGGGCAATTTTGATTTTGGGGGTCCCAACATCGGGTGAGACGGGCCCTGCTCTGATACCATGTTAAATTAGGTTTTAGGCCTAACTCACACCCCAAAAGCTAGCTCAAAGGGAGGAGGATTGCCCAAGCCTTATAAGGAGTCCACCCATCTCATTAATCACCGATGTGGGACTTTTGTCATTCTTTAACAGATATTTTATGGATTATGATATTTCATAAGATTAGTTATCATATAATTTATATCGAAAAATTCATTTCAATTTTATGATGAAACAAATAATTCTAAATTTGATCATTATCTCTAATCAAACGTAGAATAAAATAATTTTATATTTTATTTTGAGATTATTGATTATTCCTTATCCCGTACCAAAAGACCGCCAAAGGTATATATATATATAGAGAATACACCCATTGAGAATCGTATGTAATCTATATATTACGATATGAGACTTCATATCTTTTATGATATCTTATTATATTATTATATAAATTGCTTTTATGTTTAGATTTTGCCAAGTGTCCAGTTGACATATAGGGATTCGAGAAAAAGTTTGACCATGCTGATTTGTGACTTGACCCAATTTTGATGTATCCTTAATTTGATTATTTTATATAATTATTCCATACATTTGAAGACTTTTGAATGCATAACTACAGGAATTTCCGGGATATTTTCTAAGAACATCATTGTTGAGTTTTAGTGAGTCTCTGTTGAAAAAAAGATAAAAGTAATTTTTCATTCAATATTTGATATTTATATTAGAATTTGATTATTTTAGATTCGTGTCATGTGGATTTTATTCGGAGGGAAGTACTTCATATTAAGAATTTTTTCATATTCAGAGCTCAAACTCAAGACCTCGGTGATAATTGAAATTATTGAATTTTGAAGATATGAATTGAATTAACTAACTAACAAAAATTGTTGGAACTTATATTAGAAGTTTGGTTATCAAAATTTGGAGTTTATTTGAAATATTTTGGATCAACCTTGGAGCAAAAATATGTAATTGAAATTTTCACACAACAAATTATATATACTGATCGTTAGAATTAATTTTGTCCATAAGTCTCGACAAATTATCAAAAAATTTAATCAGAATATTAAAAGTATTATGGTGATCATCTGTCGAGGTTTGTGTTTAAATCATAATGATCCTCATAGCTTGCTGTTAAGACAATTTATGATTAACAAAAATTATTTATTGTTACATTAATTTTCATAATTAATCACAAAATTGTGACCGTGAATTTGAATTGTCAAAATTGAACTTAAAAGGCGTCTCTTCACCTCTTTTTAAGTTGTAATTATATTTTAAATATGTTGTAATTAAACGTTGGTTATATTTAAACAGTAGCTCTAAAAATGACTACCAAATCCTGGTCTAGAAGAATAACATTAATTAGTAATTACTATTAAGCAATAACTGATTAACTAATTTGATCATTAAATTTTTTTAATTTAATCAACATAAAAATTTTGAAAAAATGAGTGTCAACTGTTAAGGGGTTGAAAGTCTAATATTCAAGAACGGACGTGGCATTTGATCCCAATTCCCATAATTTCCCGCAAAGCCTACCGCCAAAAATATAATTTTAAAAAAAACTCAACATATTACAAAAAAAATTACTTTGAATGTTCAAACGTTCAACATATTTTATTTTACGAAAAAGAAAGTTTTTACTACTAAAAGTCTTCGGTCTCCAAATTAGAATTCAAATAAAGAAATATTATTACTTCGTCAAATTTCAATCATTTTGGGGTGTTTCGTGGATAATAGTTATTTCTTCTTTTATTCCGCATAAAATACTTCATAAATTTCCTTATGCATAATTTAACTTATATGTAATTGTTATTCATTTTGACAATTTATATGTAATAAATCTGTGTGATGCATGTCATTTAACTATAAACGAAGGAAGTTTTGGTTAGAGATATGTCAGGAGTAATGCAAGATTTAGTTACGTAACTAGGATTATATTATTCAGGTATTTGTTAATCTTCTATATAGTTTGCATAAAAAAATACATAAATTCCTTCGTAGTCCATAACTTATACATTTATATTAACTATATAGAATTATAAACTGATAATTAACCAAACCCTGTATTTAATGTGCTGAATTTTATATAAAGCAACTAAAATACTACCAAACGAAACATTATATTAGTTATATTAATTTTAATACACGAATAACTTACCTCTTTAACCAACTTTTCTTTCATAAAATTCCTACTTCCAGTCTTATAAGAAGCATGAAATATACCTACTTTATTCATTTAAGTTCTGTTTTGTTATTTCCCTAACAAGAATACATGCATTTTTCATTTGGAATAATTGTTTTTTATTTCCATATATTTTGAGTATTTTTGCAAGGTAGTTTTATAAAATTGTTTTAGAATTTTGTACTTCATGGGTTATAGTTTTGTTGGTGGATTAGGAAAAATATATCCAATAATTTAGTAGGAGTACTATGTTTGGTTGGGGTTTTATAACTTAATAATTGGTATTAGTTATATCAGTACTATATTATTAATAATTAATCCTTGATAAGTATACTTACTCTCCACATAATTAGCAGGAGTGGACCAGACTACCCTTGTGTGTATTGTTTGTCAGAACGAACTTTTTACAACTACAACAATTATTTAGAATTGATTTTCATATAGTACTCAACTAATAATAAATGTATAAATATATATAAGTATCAATTGAAATTTAAGGCTATTCAATAATTTTTCCGGATAACATTTTTGTGGAGCACCAGGGAAAGAAAGAACTAAAAATATTTTATTTTATTGTAATGCATGGTGGTATTCGAACTAATTTATGTATATCGATTCATCCATCGAGTCTGCTTCATTTCATTAGCACAAGTATTGATTAACTTTTTCTTTATCTGCTATCTACTATTCCATAGTCTATTTTATAGGTTTCTAGCTTCATTGACTTGCGTAGTCAAGATTCAGTCACAACTATGATATTTAATCTGTCTCAATTTATGTGACATTATTTGACTATTGACACAGAGCATAAGGATAAAAAGACGAACTTTAAAGTTGAACCGTTCTAATTATGGAAAAGTGATCATTTTTTTTGGACGATTTTTTTAAAAAAAGAAGTGTGTCAAATACATTGAAACAAAGGAGAGAGTATTTACTTCCTATATCCCTTTGTGGCAAATCTAAAACGATTTCACGTCTTTTTTCCTTATTTGTTATATGTTGGAATGGTCAATCATAAAGATAGTATATAGTCCGTTCTATATTTCATCATTTTCTAATGTTTTAAAAAGTGTAATATTACTATAGGTTTAGAATATGATTCTATGTTCAAATTCTAAATAGGTATATACTATTTAACAATTTCAAAGGATATTGCTATAACACGTCTCACAAAATTGCTAACTAATTACTTTTATAATCAACCACTTTCTTGAATTATTATACTTTCTCTTTTTGACTATAAAGATCCAACAAATTCTAAGCTTTTTTTTTTGTTTTGGAATCAATTTTACTTTCTCTTAAAATCATTTGTTGATATTTCATTTTCTTCACAGTTGCTTAAGTTATGCCAAATTAATGTAAGAAAACCCTGTATCAATTTCTGTGAGTTTTTTTTTTTAAAATTATTTATCAGGATAACAGTCTTATGAGGCTAGCTTTATGTATTACCGACGCAAACATAATTTTCACTAAAAAAAAATAATCAAAATTTATGAATAATATATATAATTTTGGAATGACTTAGAGAATAAGTAATAAATATTGAGGATAAAAAATAAAATATTATATTTTTCTCTTGATATGTTAAAAGTGACAAGTAAAATGAAAATATATTTTTATTCTCCGTTCACTTTTATTTGTCCACTATTTCAAAAAATAGAATTTTATTTTTACTTGTCACTTTAACAAATAAAAAAAATACCATTTTTTTCTTGCATGTTTTACCCTTGTCATTAACTACTTATTCCCAAATCATCATTTTTCAAGACCTAAGTACTAACATCAATTAATATGAATATTATGATTGAATTGTCATATCAATCATTGTGTCTTTGTAAGAGACGTGAAAAGTCTAAAAGGATCAAGTAAAAATGAACGAAGGGAGTATAACACTATAGCAAAAGAGACATCTAGTGACAATAGATTTTTCTTTTAACAGTAATATTTATTGCGCATAAACATTTAGAACAATTTAATTAATGGCATTGCAATTAAAGTTGTTAAACCCTTTAGCAACATTTATATAGAGTGATAGTTACAAATACCCATATTTATCATAATTAGCTAATTAAATTTTCTGTTTATTGTGGCATTATAAGTAAAAGTGAACGGAGAAAGTAATTTTTTTTTTATTTTCTCTGAATTCCAAGTTCAGATAATTGTCATGATTTTCATCAATCTCATTTTGCAGAAATGGTTGTAAAAATAGTTAGACACAAAAAGACTTGTTGTGCATGATTGGTTGATCATGCATATAACTTCAGTTGTATATATATATATATATAGAAAAAAAAAAGACTTGTCAGTATTAGGTACATAAGATTAGTCACCCCTTCAATAATTTTAAAAATATCTTGGTAGGCATTGTGTCCCTTCACCTCCATGAAAAATATAACACATTTTGTGGATGAAATAAGTGACACAAAGATATCACGTTTTAACGTACAAACTCCACATTCAAACTTTCTATATGAAAAGCCTACAAAAGTAGGTGATAAATATGACTACTAACAAGTCAAAACAAAATTGGTTGCCCTATATATGCTGAAAATATAGGGCATACTAATTAATAAGATCGGACGGTATACATGTTAGGTGAGTTCAGAATAAGTGTAATCTTTATAGTAATATGTTTGAGTAGGAAATGATTGTATTTAGCGCGCATGAATTTAGATATAAATTAATGTTTATATGTAGATAATGAGATATTTTTGTAAATAGATGTTTGCTATATACTTTTATCCATTATTTCAACTAGAAACAAAGAATTTAATCTGAATTCAAAAGTTCGATTTGAAGAATAATTCAAGTGATATAATATGTTTCACGTTTCATGTTTCACAAACCTCAAGTTCAAATATATCTTATCGACTTAACATAACTTCACCTAAAATAGTCTAAATAGACCCTACAGAATCCATTCTGAATCCGTTTCCGATTGTGATAAGTCGATAGAAGATTAGAAGTCAATGTGTGTAGAAGGACACAAGTTGACTATGGTGGTATCATTAAAAGACGGCTAACTGTTATTAAGGGCACACGCATACGTTTCTATATAGGAAAAAAAGAAGTATATATATTTCTCTAGCTTCTATATATATTATCTTTAACTTCAAATTAAATATCCATATGTCATATGAGGATTGATATTTATGTTTGTTTGAGGTGCATTGTATGTTATGAAGTAGTACCGTTTGAGTTCCACCTTTTGGACATTTTAAAAGTATCATGACCAACCCCTTTAAATTTGGGATATTTTCACTTTATATATGTTTGGATATTAATTTCTCTTTCTTGGTTGTTGAAAGAACTGAATAAACATAATAACATAAAGATATCATCAACTCTGCCACCTTTTATATATATCTTTTGAAAGAAATATCAAGATTTTTAGTTTGTTTGGATTGACTTTTGACTTATAAGTTAAAAAATTTAATTTATGATTTTTGACTTATTTGTATTGTTTTTAGCTTAAAACTAAGTGTTTATAAGCAATCAAACGTTCCTAAAGTGCTTAAAAGCTATTTTGACTTAAAATAAGTCAATCCAAACAAACTCTTTGTCACATTTGTGTTGTGTACTCATATGACGCATGTTTTATGATAAAGAGTCGTGAGGAAATTATACATTTATGTGAAATGAATTATTGCATAATTTGCTAGAATTAAAACATTTGGACATGTTACAACAACAACACATGTACACCCCGTGTACGTAATTCGACAAGTGGAATTTACAAAGGATTGATGGTGTGTACACAATCTGGCTAATAACCTCAACCTTGAAAAGGTAGAAAGACAGTTACTGATAGACATCGATTCAAATAAAACATATCAAAACATAACATTTCGACACGTTTTATAGTAATATAATGCCTAATCCGATCTGAAGAATGATCATCTGGTCACGTCATGACTTTGTATTTTGTTATGATGCATTTATTATAAGCTATTTAATTAGTGTTATTCTCATTTCTACCAACAAATTAAAAGACATTTGAAAGTTAAAAGGGCTAAATTAAATATCAGAGTCAAGCTGGATCGAAATATGAAGAGGATGAGGTTATTAATTATATTATTGTAGGCAGGAGGGAGACAGGAGTGGAGGAAATATTCACGTAAATAATATTGTTGCATGTGTATAATATATGATCAATATGCTTCATACGTGCTTGGTTTTCAAGAAATTTATAAACCGAAAAGGACCAAAAATATCTTTTAACTATCCCAAAAAAGTTTAAATATACCCCCGGTTCATCTATTTGACTAAAATTACTCATATGTTCACTTATTTAGCCCATTATTACCCTTAAAACTAATTACTATATATATTTTTAATTAGTTATTATTTATTATTTGGCGTCTTCCTATTGGATAGAATTAAATCTCCAACCCATCAAATTTTTGTTGGAGATTTAATTTTATCCAATAGGAAGACACCACGTAATAAATAACATTAATAACATTATTATTATTCTGTTAATTTTAAGGGTAAAAGTGGGCCAAAAAGGTAAACTGAGAGATATTTTTAACCAAATAAATAAACGAGGGGATATATTTAATTTTTTTTGAATAATCCAAATATATTTTTAGCCCTTTATGGATCTATATATATGGAATGGATCGAGCTACGTATTCTTCTTTGTATTGTTGTGTGCTAATAATTAATGTGAAATAGCAAACAAATTTGTAAACATCATCATCCCCTTCAATTCTCATGGTGCCTAATAATTAATGTGAAATAACAAACGATTTTATAAAATGTCGATAGGATAAGATTAACTGCAATTATGTTAGTCCTCCATTTATAAGTTATAACTCGACAATGTTACATTTTTTTATATTAAAGTATTAATATTAAAATTGTATTATATTGTCATGATTATGAAGTTAAGAAAATGGTTGAATTACTAGAGGAGGGTCGAGTTTGGTGGAAATCCAAAGTGGCCGTAACTCCTCCTAAACCACTATCTCATGTTCTTTTGTTTTTTTTATAATTGTGATATGCATCTTAAGTTTTTGTGTAGCTCGATCAATTTTACAAAATATTTATCATTTTTCACTTATCATCCTTAAATATATATTAGATAACTTTATCCACGATATTTCATGCTATACCATGTTCTCCATGTTGTCATAGTAACTTTTTACCTCACTATCTCCAAACTTATTCTATTGAAGAATTACTATACCCTTAAATATATAGTAGTCATTTTTACACTATGGCATGTGGAAAATATTGTCGACTGAATGAAAAGGTGAGGTTAATATTGTAAAAACAGTTTTATTTGTTAAAAAACAGTGTTCTTTTTAGCCGATCATTAATTTGAACTCATAACTTGTTTAGAATTTGTTCGAATCATATAACATTGTCAGATGATCATATTTGTATTCTGAAAAAGTTTAAGTCACGAGAATTATCAATGGATCGGTGAAAGTTTGAACTTAAAGCTCCTTTAAAAATCGAGATATCTCCACTTCAATACAAAAAAAATATTTTTTTTATTTTCTATTTTCTGAATGTATTTTACAAATTGTATTCCTGGCCACATATTATAGTTTTAGGACTTAGGAGGGTACTTAAACAAGTAACTAATCCACCAAGTAACTTATAACTAAAAGATTAATCTATTATGTTCATAAGTTGTTATACCTGGCTTTCAAAATCCCAATTGTCCAATGATTTTCACCTTGAGTGGTTTTTTCCCAATAAATCCAATTAGTTCAATTATATTTTATTTATCTAACATAAAACAAAATAAAAGAACACATGATAAAGACATTATACCCGTGTCATTTTGTTCCAAAAAAAGGTTGTAAAATTAGCAAAAAGTTTTAACTTTTCGATTTCCATTAGCAATTGCGCCACAAAAATAATTAAAGTTTCTATTTTAAAAACAATTAATACCGACCTACCAATGATAAAACAACAGAGAAAATAAAAGCCTAAAACTATATTGAAAAAAATGTATAGAATAAGATGTGAATATCAATTTTGATTTGTCCTTCTGCCTAACAGTGCCAGCTTGAATGGTTAAAAATCGAAGAAATAATTAAAGTGCTATAAATTATTATATAATTAAAAAAATTGTATTTTCATATGGGAACTTTATAGGAAAGTCACTACTTATATATACGGTACAAGTGTTCAATGAGGATTTCTGCCGTACAGAGATCCACAAACCCAACCCACACCCCACGCCCCCACCCACCCCACTCACGCAGTCTTATTTTTCCGTTCAAAATAAGTGTTATTTTAATCAAAATCGTATTCATTAGAAAATTAGTAAATGTAATTGTTTATCATACGATCAATATTTAATAAAAGTCTCTTAAAAAATTAATAGTATTATACCCCTTCAAAAAAAATTGATAGTATTATAAGAATACGTGAAAACATTTTTTCTTTGTCTCAATATATGTGACATATTTGAAATTTCAAGATTCAAACTTCTAAACTTTAATTTGATTGTGCGTTGGAACATAGAAGTTTTAAGTTTTTTTGAAACATAATTTATATATATAGTCTTGTAATTTTTCCTTTATATATCTTAATCGACATGAAGACATGGTTGAGTGGGAGATATGGAATTGAATTCAACCTCTGTTTGCTACTCAGCCATAAATTGATCGCATAAGGTTTGCCTAGTGCAGTCTACATCTCCTATGTGATTTGTGAGTTATTGTCAAGTTACCACAAAGTGCTCACTCGAATGACAAAAGTTATAGTAGAGATTGTGGTTCCCTGGGTTTAAACAAAATTGTTCAAAGAAAATTTGGTCGACTCTCAAAATTTCAACTATAAATATTAATATTTTTTCTTGATTTCTAATATGACGCTTATTTTGGTTATAAATTGCTTTGATAAGTTGAAACTTATTTTGAGACGAAAAAAATAAAATAATAAAATGGATATAAAGTTAGATTAGAAAGATAACTGCTAGTCTGCTAGAAGTATTTAGGGCAGTCATAACTACATATGTCCAGGGTCGACTCAACAACATTGGGGGCCTAAAGCGAAACTTAAGAGAGGGCCCCTAATATTTTTTTTTTTCATCATATATACTTTTATTTAAAATCTACTTTTCTAACTATTTTAGATGTGAAGTTATTAAGTACTATTTTATTATCAATTTGTTTTAATAGTTCCTTTTCAAATGATAATATAGCTAATTCATTCAATCTCTCTAACATTGTTGATCTTAAAGAAAATTTAATCAATTTTAATTTCGAAAAAACTTTTTCGGCTGAAGCAATGGTTACATGAACTGTTAACCTTATTCTAAAAGCAATATGTGTATTTGAAAAAGAATCAAGTCTTTTTATTTGATTGAGTATTTTCATTAGACTTCTACTTGTATTATTTCTCTTAACACTTGCAATTCAAAAAGTAAATCTAAACCATCAATATCATAATAACTATTATGCGTTAAAGAATGTTCAAGGTTAAGACAATTATTTTTTTAAAATTCTCATCATCTAGTGATCTCAATATTTTACCACTAAATAAGAAATCAAACATATTTTTATATGCTTCAATTTATTCAAATCTATTTTGAAGTGAAAAAATAGTTTGATCTAAAGTAATCAACTCTAAAAGATTCTTGAAGGAACTTTGTGATTTCTTTATCCATATTTTCATCAATTTGTTTCTTACGAAATTCAGGCTTATATTCATCTCACATGCAATTTCCTTAGTAGAAACATAACACTCATATTGCATATAATTTTCTTTAAAAAAATAATATATATAAGTAATTATTTTTTTTAAATGGAGGCCCCCAAAAATATGGGGGCCCAAGCGATGGTTTTAGTGGCCTAGGGGTTAAGACGGCCCTGCACATGTCTAGGATGCATATAAACTGTAGTTATAAGAAAAGTAGAAAAATATTTATAACGTTATCCCTATTTATTTATGGCCAAATCTATCGGTGGCCTCCTAGAGTTGACACTAAATTTCGCTTAGACATTTTAGCTGGACAATGGTCATTTCAGACATCTCATATAGGGTTTTACTATGTCATTTTAACACTTTTTGATGATATGTCAAAGTGGTGTGATACACTCAACATTGACGCGTGGATCTCCATTTTCTGGTGAACAAAGGGGTGGAAATATTTTTCAGATCTGAATAAATAAAGTGAATGGTGATTGAAAATTATATTTAACTCACAAATTATTGTTAAGTAAAGAATTTAAAAAATAAAAAATAAACCAAAAAAAAAAGCAGAGAAATGACCGTTCACTTCCAAATCTTAAAACTTTTTAGGAGATGACCATCAGCATGGGTGGCGTGGTGGGGGTAGGCTGCTTCTGCATTTTTTTTAATTGGTCAAACCTCTTTTAAAAAAAAATTATTTGGAAAAAAATGCCACATGTCGTTGATTCATTAGACATGTTTTATCTTTACTCAAAATTCATTAGTTAATAATTATTTTGAATACAAATGACAAATTTCGTCATTTAATTCGCTACTTTACATGTCATTCGCGAGTGTGTTATACTCACATTATATATTTTGGCTGATTGTTAAAAAGTGTCAAAACAGCACAATGAAAACCTACAGAGGTGTCTAAAATGAACATCACTTAGTTAAGGTGTCTAAGTGAAATTTGATGTCAATTTTAGGGGACTATCGATGGATTTGACCTTTATTTATTGATTTATTTTAGCATATCATAATCAATCAAATTCCACTAATAAATAACACGCTTTAAATGAAGAAAAGACATTCCGGCTGTTAAAACAATAATGTTTTTTCAATTTTATCTTTTTATCCTTTTGAAGGCATCTAAAATTTATCGTATAATTCTAAAATTTGCTTTTAATTTTATTCAAAAAGTATCCAATGAAAATTATTAAAGACATTCATAAATTTTATTTCGTGGATTTAGGCTGATGGGTTCATTTTGTTTTGATTTTTTTTATATTTATATAGTATCAACATGATAAAAACGACGATGCAAAGTTCACAAATACTTATTTTGAGGCTTTTATTTTTATTTAATTGTGTTTGACTTCAAATATTTTTATAAATATGATCTTGTGAAGCCCAACCAACAAATATTAACCTCTATTACGTTATGTATGTGGATTGAACTAAACTTGTGCTTGTTATAGTGCATGTGAATATCGTTCAAAATAATTTTTTTATATTCATATATGTCAAAATGAATCAATATTAACTATTTAAAGTTAAAATTTTTTAACAATTTAAATTTTGAATCGATCTGTTACCAATTATAAATTATAACGATTAATAAACTTGGAAAACAATTCCTTTTAAAGGAAGATGCTATGCGGGTTCCCGTACATGCAGCTCTTTGTATTTAATTTATATATGTAAAATAAATAGAGAAACGGGTAAATGATAAAAAAAATAATTAATCTATTTAATCAAATTTATCCTTAGCATTATTTTTAGATTTAAAAATATTCCTCCATTAACGACATAATTACATAATATTTAATTAAACATATGATCATTCTTTATTGATCCACATAAAAATAATTTTACCCAACCCAAAAATATCTGGTTCATCCATGACCCAACCAACACAAAACCATTTTAAATTAATGCAACTAAGTTATAAAATTAATTATTATTATTTTTTAGAACAAGATTGGTCCTTTAAAATAATGATACTAGGCTAGCTAATTATGTTAAATCTCTATTTTTAAGATTTGGTGTTTTTGAGATTTGATGGACTAGCTGTACACTCAATTTGGACTAATTTAGATTTTGATCTTTCCAAAATATCCTTATAGATTCATATAATAGTATGGCCTATGAACAAATAAAAAATCTAGTTCAACTTACAAAGCATATTGTACATGATATATAGTAATATATTTTACTAGGCATGTTGCTACGATATTAGCAAAGTTAAGATTAATAGTTTTTTCTTTTATATTTTTTTATCAGATATTCTGTATTCGTATTAGAGTTCGATTAATTTGAATTTACGTCAATGCCATTTTGGATACCCTTAAGAATTTTTTTATACACAAATTAAAATCATGATCTTTAATTAAGGAATGAGTAATCTCTTCTGCTGAACTATATCCTTTGGTGATAAGTAAAAATTAATTAATATGTTGTGCAATAAGAAGTTGCTTTAGTTGCTCTAGCATATAGCCACAATAAAGATCTTGTTTATTAGAGTATTATTATATATACAAAAATAAGAGGCCAATATAGTAAGAGTTAAGTGGGGATTAGTGGAGTCAAATTTCAATAAATTTGTCTTAATTTTTAGTATATGTGTACATACA
Organism: Solanum tuberosum; assembly: GCF_000226075.1. Taxonomy (NCBI): domain Eukaryota; kingdom Viridiplantae; phylum Streptophyta; class Magnoliopsida; order Solanales; family Solanaceae; genus Solanum; species Solanum tuberosum. Next base: position 513,351 of record NW_006239233.1, read on the forward strand.
CGTGTCACCATTATTATTTTTTGAAGTAAATACTTGGTTACAGCTATTATATGTGACGTGTTTTAGCATAAGGACACATTACTTTTTTGGCATAATATTATGTAATCTTTTCAACTAATTAGGGAAAAGGATAGTGATCAGGCAAAGATTCTATGGTGTCCTAATTGGAAATAATTGTGATTTTTCTCTAATATTTGCTCTTTCTTTTTTGGTAGAATTGACATTTCCACACTTTTTATGTCTCAACAAAATAAAGCTAACTTTTGGTAGAAAGGTACACACTTAGCAAAGTATAAGAAATTTCATTATAATTTGATATATGTATATTTATTAATCTGAATTTTGTTCTAGTGAATCATTAATTCCTTAAAAGAATTAAAATGTAATTCAATTCGAGTTGATATTCTTAAAATATTAATTAATTGTTTCTCTTTTTCGATTGAAAAGGTTCTCGATATCAGTATTTATCTTTTATAACCATTAAATAAGTTTAGATCACGCTCTTTTTAATTTGAAAGGCCAACCATGTATAGTGTACAAAATTCACACATAGTATGTATTTTTTTTGTTTTCTAAAGAATGACAATTAATTATCAATTAAGTTCTATGTTCCTTAATTACTTTCTCAAAAAAAATATTCCAATGCCTTTCTATATACACTAGAGGGAGAAAAAATAGGAAACATCATCTATATAAAGGGAGTAACAATAATAATATATTCAGTGTAATTTTATAATATATTAGTGGAGTCTGAAAGGATAAAATGTATATAAATCTTACTTCTTCCTCATGAAAATAAAGAGGTTGTTTCTGATAGACCCGTGACTGAAGAAAAACATTTCAATGGCGCAAACTAAAATAGAAAAAACAATAATGAAAAAGACAATAACAAATAAGGAAGCAATACATAGAGAATAATAAATGTATATTCTTGGTATATTTTCTTCATACTTAATAATCAACACAACAATTTGAGGGAACTGATTTTGTGATTTTGGGCTGTAAAATTTAAAGAGAAACTTACCTAAATTCCACTAGGATACACTTCAGTTTATAATATTACGAATATTATTAGATTTTGGTACGTTTAGATACGTCTAGATACAATATCTCTGGATAAATGGGTCAAAACTAGGTATAATTTGTTTTAGATATTATATCCAAGTGGAATCACATGTATATGATATACATAACAAATCTCGTCCGCCTCCCTCCCTCACAACTCTCCTATGTATCTGGTGTCCCAGATGCATACGAATCACACTAGATACGACAGATACACGTATCTAGTGTATTTCGCATGTATCTAAGATACATACTATTTCGCTCGTCTCCCTCCCTATCTCGATCGCCTCTCTCTATTTTAGTGTATATGATAGCAAAAATACATGTATCTAGATGTATCTTCCTTAATATATAGTAGAAAACTCTTAATTAGTGGTAAGATACATAATATTTTAAAAATATAATTAATAATAATACATATGGTAATAATACATATATATATATATATATATATATATATATATATATATCATTTTTGGGAAAATCAATAATAATGGTATGGGCATAATAATTTATCAGAAACACTTGACTCTTAACACTAAAGACATGCATGAATATACACAGCTATATAATTCTTCTGTTGAAGTCATGTCACGATTTTAATTTCTGTTGTACATGCATGTAAGAATATTGGACTATACCCCTAAAAACAATACAAAACAAAGAAAAAATAATTTCCTATGTGCCTCACAAAACCAGAGTTTTGACTTATGGTCGTTTGGTGTGAGGGATAGAAATAAATAGTGATGGGATAAAGTTTTTGTATCTTGTTTGGTTGCAATGTTTGGGATAACTTATCCCACCATTTATATGTTTGGGATAACTTATCCCACCATTTATATCATAGTGATGGGATAAGTTATCCCATATACATGGCGGATAAGTTATCCCAGGATAGCTAACCCCATCATAACTTATCATGGGATAACTTGTTCCCAACCAAACGACCCCTAAGTTTTCCAGAGAAAAAATAACAATTATATACATTGATTATTTGCAAGTTGATCAAATAATTATGATTCAATTTTTTTCGTTATTATTCTAATCTTATGCACCTCTCAAAAATATTCAACGGTGTATGCTATTGTCTCTAGGATTATAAATCAAAACTAGGGGCTTGTTTTTCTTTTTAAAGTTGAAAATGAAGTTTTAATAAACTTTAAAGTATAATTGTAGAAATATATATATTTGTCAAAAAAGTATGTAGCGAAGGGAAAATATGTTTATAATAGGAAAATTGACTAATTTTGTAGTTGAACTATTCAAAATAGGACAGTTCCATCCTTCGTTCCGTTTTTTGCACAAAATTCCTTTGTTGTTAGTCAAGTGGTTCAACAATATTATTAAACTAACGATCGATTGCCCCAACTCAAATAAAATCAACTTACACATTTTTAGACTCAACATTGTAACAATCATTCAACCTCCCTCCCACCTGACCATAAAACAAATATATATACATACAATACTATATAATAAAATAAATATGGTCTCTCTGGATTTATTTCGTTAATTATTGGGAACAAGACAATGAAAGATGGGATGGCATTTTGAAAACTTCATACATGCACAATTTGTATTGAGAAATTAAATGAAAAAAATAAAATAAGCAAATCAAACTTAATTTGGTCCCACATATTGTTACTCCCTCCATTTTTTGAATTTTTGACGTGTTTCACACACTTTAAGAAAAGTAGATTAAGACATAAATTGAACATAGTTTTCCATTTTTACCCTTATTAATTATTGTCAAATTTATAATTAAAATAACTAAACATTAATTAAATTTTATTGAAGTCATCACATTGAAAATCCAAATGAAGAATATTTTAAAAATAGTCTTGAAGATTGAACAATTAAGTTAATTTGAAAAATGGAAAATGCATCAACAATTCAATTCAATTAATATGAAATTGAGGGAGTATTATATTATATTTTTCTTTGGTGTTTTTTTTTCTATTATTTTTACAACTTGTGGGAGTGGAAATCACTCCAAAACCACCTTTTTATAAGATGATGTTATCAAATCCACTGAAACAGTGTTCATTTATTTCAATCAACTTTGACTCTCAAACGTTAGCTACCAATTTCATCGTTAATTGATCGTTAAATAGGTTTAAAAATAAATTTTATTATATTTAGTTACAAATTTTGTTCAACGTTAATTCCTTTTTTTTTTTTAATAGTGGAAACATAAAAGATCTGTAGATATACAAATATGATATATATGTGTATATGTTTTAGAAGGAGTATGATGTAAAGAGTATTAATTTTTATATTTTATGCTAGATATATATCACTTTCATTACAAGTCATTCTTATACTTTACAGATAAGGTTTTATTTGTCTGTTTTGTATATAGTGTCATATAGCACTTCCACTATTCCTAATTTTACTTTATTTTGTGTAAAATAATAGTTAGTTAAGATGAATCATGTTAATTAAAAGTACTTGACCCTTAAATTATACTTTAGTTATCATGTTAGAATACATATATTCAGAGCCAGAGTCCGATTTGAAAATTTATTTCCAAATTTTAGTTATTTTAATTTACTTGGTTCTAAATTAATAATTTAGTATTTTGAATGAATTTAATTTCATAAGACAAATGCAAAATTTGAATTAAAAAGATACCGAATTACTAATATTTACGTAATATACTTTCCTCGACGACAATTTTCTCAACATGTTTTTCTATATATGTAACTTTATACCAAGTACTGATTAATATAGTACTTTTACAATATAGTTTTCAAGTACTATGTAAACTATTATTCTTAGAGTTAAAAATGATAACAATTATAAAATTTACAAAGTTTGTCCTCTAACACTACTCCATCATTAATAATTTAATTTTGATTAAAAGAGATAGATTAATTAGTTTAATTAAGACGACTAAATCATGCAGCCGTGGACACGTTCTTTTTGTCTAGTACTCATGCATGTACGTATTACGTACATGTATAGATTATTGAGCAATTAATATCAAAACTAATTATATATCCTTTTAATTAATTAATTTATAATAAGAGGAGCATCAAAAAATAATATCATACTATAGATACTGAATATTCGAGGAAACACCTTACTTAAGATGAGTCAAAATTAACAAGCCAGTTGGCTATGTTGACTCAAATTTTCTAAAAATAATAGTAGAACTAATTAATTAATAGCCATGCTCAATGTTTGTCCATATTTCTAGTTTTTAATTTTTAATTATGAATTTCAAAATAACGACTTCAAATTAAAATATCCTAAAATGTTTGTCAACACTTTAGGCTTTATTGCACTATTTTATGTATTAATTCGGGAGGAGACGAATTCAGAATTTGAGATTTTACAACGATCTTAAATTAATATTATAATATTAATAATTGGATTCATGATTAAATATTCATAGATATTTAATAGGTTTATTTATGATTTAGGTAAAAATCACTGAATTCACGTGAATATGTAAACCGACTTTTAGACCAGCCGCCTAAGACTTCAAGATTAATGTTCAACCAAAATATAGAAAATAATTATCTATACATGGAACAAATTAAATTAAAATATATATGCAACATACTCAAGGGAAAGACTTTTTAACAATTAATCTACAACTTAATTCAGGTTGATTTAGGGGAGCAACTTGCTAATAATACTAACATAAATAATAATATAAAAATAAATAAACATATACTAAAAAACAAATTAAAATAGTGAAGTCAAATCCAAAACAAATGCCAGTTGGCTAAATGCATAGCTAAACTACTTTAAACAAGTCAATAAGCAACACCTCTTAATTTATATATTTTGTTACTATTCTAGATCTTTGATCTCATATTACTAAAGATTAAATAATTGATAATACAATTAGCTGTCAAAAATTGACTCATTATAATAAAGTTAATTTGACTTTGAGAGGTTAGAGCTAGCGTTAAGTAAATGCAATTAAAAAGGGAAAATTTATAATATTTATCTTTGCTATATCCTATATGTAAGCTAAGGATATAGGTATGTGGTCAATTTTTTTTATATAATTATATCGTTTATACATAGACTGCTTTTTAACTTTTATAATGAAATGTTATTACAAAAAACATTTACTATAACATAACATGAAAATTTTGTTCCAAAAAAAACATGACCGTTATTATAAAATGTTACTCCTTATGAAGGAAGATTGTTATGAAAAGGTCTGATCGTATATTAAAGAATAGTTGACTTTTGTTATCATTAATTTCATTGCTTACTAACTAAATATGTGTTTCCAAGTCATTGAAAATGTTGAAAAATTCTACCATTAATTAACTCATAATTGACCTTCAACTCGATCTTTCTTCTTTTTAATTTTCTGTATGATTGGGGTTAGGATATAATTAATTAATTTGTAGGTCTAATTAGCATGACTTAGCAGTTGACTTCGATTAATTAATTCACTGTCATTTGATGTTTTAAAGAGACGTTTGATATATAATGATTAATGAGGAGACTTTTTACCTTAAAAAAAATTAAAGGTTTTTTAATTACGTTTAATTAGCTAGAATAGAAGGTTGTATATATAAATATTGTAGATATATTAAATCTGTTTTTCTTTTAAATTTTATTCATTATTATCTCTAAGAAATAAGAAGGAAAAGAAGAAATTATTCAGAAATCTGTGACAAACAAATTCTTTTCGGCCGTTAATTCTAAATGTGAGCACAAGATATATAATTAAGATTGTTTATTTTCACAACATTTGAAAATGTATATTTTATCTTTGTTTAAGCTCATAGGTATAAAATTCAAATAAATAACAATTAATCAATAGAATATTATTTTAAAGAGAATCTTAATTTGTTTGTTGTTATATATAATAATAATAACTATTTTTTAGTGAAACACACTCTAAAAAGCTAGTAGCTGAGTAGTGATGAATATGAGATGATGACCAATGATAGTAATAACTATATCGAAGATGAAGATGGAGGTTTAGCAATGGTGAACACAAGTGATAGTTTGTATGAATTAATTTTCACTAAGAAAACCATAAAGTATTTATATATATATATATATATATATATATATATATATATATATATTATTTTTTATTTTATTTTTCTTCTTTTTTTGTTTCCATTTAAACTTCGGAGTCTAAATTGGAGCCCCGACTAAATCCGCGTACTGCAGGACCTATTCGGGAGTAGCTCTCCCAACAAAATTTTCTACATTCGGGGGTGACGCTCTCAACTATCTCTATTAAAAATGTATATATGAAATAATTATCATATTTTCATTAATTTGATATACGCATTGGTTGTGATTATGGACCTTACCTATCAATGGGCTTTCGGACTCAAAAGCACCAAATTTGGGTCATCAGTCAGCCCATTTATGTAATATCAATGGGCTTAGAACTCAAAGAACATTCACACAAATGACTATTTTAATAGGGAAAATTGTACATAATGGCAAACTATTAATTCAAATTAAATGGTATAACCATACTTTGATTTAATTCTGCCCTGTAGCAAATTGTTTGTCAGTCGCCTCTCTCCCTCAAACTCTCGCTCGCCACTCTCCCTCTCTCGCTCGCTCACCTCTCTCGCTTTATGTTGACACCCAATTTTGACCCTTTCCGATAGATTAATTCACGAGCTTCTTAATTTTTCGAACGATTTAGAATAATTAACTTTATATAATTCAAATTAGTTTCAAGGTTGTTTTAAGTAATTTCAATCGATCTTTATAGTATTTTGAATAATAACTATATCTCGTATAATTATATATGTATTTAGTATATCTTAGGTATTATAGCTACATTTTAAAAAATTGTAATTCGCGGCTATAGTTTTCCCAATTCTTGCTATTCGCTTGATTTGTATAAATCCAGAATTTTGTATATGCTTACCTTAGTTATTTGTATACAATTTATGAAAAAATTATAATAAATTACCATGTTTGTATATTGGCAAGCGAAATATATAAATAGAGTTCTAAAAAATTCGTAAATGTATAAATACAAAAATTGTATATGCTTACCATATTTGTATATTCGCAAGCGAAATATAAATATACAAACCGCATCATCCATGCATAGCAAACAGAACTATACCTATAAAGTGCAATTATCGAAACTATAGCTATAAAGCCTTATTATGTCTTATGTGATCGCTATTTCTAAATATTTCTCTTAAAAACTATTTTAGTACCTAATAAAATTATTGTTTTCTTTATTACGACTATATATAACATATCAAATTGAAAAAAAAAAAATTAAAAAATATTTTGACAAGATTTTTCATGAGCCAATTCGGGTTACATATCAACCCAAATTGAAATAGTTGAACTAATGAATGAGCGGGCTAATAACCAGTTCAATTTTAAACGAGTTGGACGGATTGGATTTGATTTGATTTTTCCACCACCAATGTTTGTCAAACTTATTAGAAATAAAAATAGAGTTTAAAATGTGACATAAAAAGGGGATGTTTGTGTTAATCAGTCAAATAAATAATAAATATTTTAAGGATGTAATCTAAATATCTTGTAAATATTTTTAACCAAAAACTATAATCAAATAACACAAAGAGTGAACTGGATATAAATAAGATTGAAAGAGAAAAACCAATACATTTATTTAATAATTTTTCCAATAGGTTCAATACCATGGACCTATATACTTAAAATCAGAAGATTGAGGATCAGAGCCAGTAGCAAAATAAAATCCATCAGTGTTCATTACATAATTGCAATATTCATTCTTGAACTCAACTAAATTACAAAGATCACTTTTATTGCTAAATACATCAAAAGTACTATTTTTTAAACCCCAACGAAAATTGCAATAAAAAAGAGTATTTGTTGAAGAATGGAATGAGAAATGATATACTTCACTAGTGTTAAGCGTTTGAATTCCAAGATCATCATCTCCAGATTGACAATGAATTTGGGATGGTGGAGAATCTGCAGGAAGGTTATCGAGAAAACGAAGAATATATCTGGGGTTTAAAGTAAATGAATTTGTCATTTGTATTAGGATAAAAAAGAAAACAAATATGATTTTGGTGTTGTTGAGAGTCATCATATTGAGGAATTCAACTTCATCAATTGTGTTTTTCTTAAAGGGGGGATGCCCTCACTTTATAGGAGGAGTGCTTTTATATTGGAATATGTATATGAATAAGGTTAGAAAAGGAAATTAATTAATTGTTTTCTTTTAGGAATTTTGTTAATAGAGTTTGAATACAAATCTTTAAGGCCAAAATAATATATTTATATATAATATTTCATAACACTCATATTTTAAAAGTGTTTTTGGTATGATTTTTCATTCTTTTCTATATATGATTGGTCAAAATATGTTAAAAAATATACATATATGGTCAATTTTTTTTTTATAATGACGTCATTTATACATTAGACTATTTTTTGACTTTTATAATGAAATGTTATTATATAAAACAAATACTATAACATAACACGAAAATTTTGTTCCAAAAGAAACTTGACAGTTATTGTGAAATGTTATTATGGAGGAAGATTAAAGAATAATTGACTCGTGATATCATTAATTTCATCGCTTACTAACTAAATATGTGTTACCAAGTCATTTGAAAATGTTGAAAAATTCTACCTTTAATTAGCTCATAATTGACCTTCAACTCGATCTTTCTTCTTTTTAATTTTCTGTATGATTAGGGTTGAGGATATAATTAATTAATTAATTTGTAGGTCTAATTTGCATGACTTAGCAGTTGACTTCGATTAATTAATTCACTGCCATTTGATGTTTTAAAGAGACGTTTGATATATAATGAGGAGACTTATTACCTTAAAAAAAATAAAAAAAAATATATAGGGGTTTTACGTTTAATTAGCTAGAATAAAATGTTGTATATATTAAATCTGTTTTTTCTTTTAAAATTTTATTCATTATTTTCTCTAAGAAATAAGAAAGGAATTATTCAGAAATCCGTGACAAACAAATTCTTTCCGGTCGTTAATTCTAAATGTGAGCACACAAATATATAATTAAGATTCTTTATTTTCACAACATTTGAAAATGTATAATTTATCTTTGTTTAAGCTCATAGGTATAAAATTGAAATAAATAGCAATTAATCAATAAAAAATTATTTTAAAGAAAATCTTAATTTGTTTGTTGTTATATATATAACTTTTTTTTGTGTGTGAAACACACTCTAAAAGCTAGCAGCTGTGTGGTGATGATTATGAGATGATGACCAGTGATGGTAATAACTATATCGAAGACGACGATGGAGGTTAAGCAATGGTGAACATAAGTGATAGTTTGTATGAATTAATTTTCACTAAGAAAACCATAAGGGAAGATCTACAAAGTTATAAATTCGTATTTTTTTATTTTTTTTTAATTTTACACCGGATGTCCAGAGCATATATTGGAACTCCGATTAAATTCAAATTGCACACTGTAGGGTCCATTTGAGGGTAGCAGAATTTTCTCTATTCGGGGGTGGCGCTCTCAGTTAACTCTGCCACAATTTTATAAACTTTTGCAATTTTATATCAAATTAAGTCTTGCTAATTAAAATTGTTTATATGAAATAGTTATCATATTTTTATTTTTATTTGATATACACATTGGTTGTGATTATGGACCATAGCTATCAATGGGCTTTCGGACTCAAAAGCATCAAATTGGGCAAACCACATAAATCCCACTAGTTTAGGTCTTAATTACTAAGATTCCCAATAGTTTCAAATATTACTTCATCTACCATATTTCATGTTTATGATACATGAGCCTGAATCCATGAGATACATGTATCTGCCGAATTTTAAAATTGAGATACAAAATTTATTTATTTATTTAAATTAATTGGTTGTAACTGATTTCCTTAATTAGAGGAGTAATTGAGGATTTTCAAAATATATAGATAATTAATTTCATTTTATTATTCTTTGAAATAGTAAATTCATTAATATTATTAATATAGGATAAAACATGTATATCTTGGTAATGTAATTTGATTAATTTCAAATTATTACTCTTATAATAATAATTCATTAATTTGATGTATCTATTATCAATATATGATGTATCCAACAAACTAAACACTTAGATACATAAGTGTCATACAAGTACATTCATATGTATCATAGAAGTATCTAGCATTAATTTCATGTATTTGTTATAACGTATCTAGTATTAATTTTATGTATATATATATATCTAATATTAGTTTCATGTATCTTTTATATGTATCTAGTATTATTTTGATGTATCAAGTATCAATTGCATGTGTTATATCCAAAAACATGTATCTCGAATACATAGTAAGCATATACATCTAATTATGTGTATCTAAATATGAAATATACAAAAAGAAGAAGCATATACATCTAATTATGTGTATCTAAATTTCATACGTTATATCCAAAAATATGTATATCAAATACATAATAAGCATATACATTTAATTATGTGTCTCTAAATATGAAATGTAGCTGAAACACATGAATTTTTTTAGGAACAAATTACGACTGTAGAGTATCTGACGTATCATTAATATCATCGTGTTGTTAAAATCATGTATCCGAAATTTATTGGTGGATACATATACATGTTCAGATACCTCATTACTAAAAATACGACTCAGATCTTAATTAAGATTACTACTTATTGGATACACATGTTTCAAGGGCTATATCAAAGTAATATTGGTACTACCACATCCATGTCGCTGTAACCAAAGAAAACCTTAGAAGAACAGCATCAAACAAAAACTCTCTACAATAATCCCTTTGATCCTTTTGCATTGTGGCATAACATAATCAAAACTAAGATCCATTTCTTATGGAGACAAACAATCAAGACCCACTCTGAATTGAAAGTTTTCTCTCTAGCAGTTACTTTGATTTGATAAATGAACAATACAGAATAATATTTGGGTTTAGGAGAATTTGTCGGCCATGATGATGATATCTTGAGAAGAAGAGAGTAGATTAGCTATTGTTGGAATGAAATTGTGCGGTGAAATTTTTTATCAGAAAGGAGGAGACATAATTGAGTGATAAATATGGGAGGGGAGAATTAAGAGATGGTGGTTGATTTGGAGTGAAAGAATTAATTAAGTAGATAATTAATCAATCTTAGTTTTAAGGGGTTGTGGATATCTAATTGTATCTTCAAATAATATATTAATACTCCCTCCGTCCCTATTTACTTGTCCATATTTCCTTTTTGGTTGTCCCTATTTAGTTGTTCCATTTTGTACAAATCAAGAAAGGACAACAAATTTTTCCTATTATACCCTTATTTACACTTCTTGAAAATGGTAAAAGTGTATGTTGTTTCCCTCCAATTTATTTCACTTGAATTCAAATAAGTGGTTGTAATTTTGAAGTGAAAAGTTGTCATAAGGGTAAAATTGTAATTTCACTGTGCTAATCATTGTTGCCTTAATCTGTGTGCCATTTCTAAAGTGGACAACTAAAAAAGGGACGGAGGGAGTATATGGTATAAAATACTAAAAGTGGTAATATATGTAATTGTTTGAAAGTAAAGATAATATTAGTATATATAGTAGTGGATGTATGTCTAATAAGGTAGTTTATCCCACCAATTTTGGGTCATCCGACAGCCTATTTATGTAATAAATATCAATGGGCTTAGAAACTCAAAGAACATTTACACAAATGACTATTTTGGAATTGTCTTTTAAGTTTTGTTCTCAAATATGATGGTCTTTAGAAAAACTTAGTTAATTCTTTAAGTAAAAAAAAAAAAAGTTGGTCAAAAATATCTTTGACATCGTAATAATTTTTTTTTTTCTTGACATAATTAATTTATATTTTTGTATCATAATATAAGACAAGTAATTATGCCGCTTAATTCCCTCATAAACCTATATCGATCAACTAAAAGGTTTAATGTAGAACCTATAAATTATATCATAAAAAGTATAACTTTATTCCTATAAAGCTTATGATGTGCGAGACAAATGTTCAGTTTTAGAACCCACAAGTTACGCCGTGAGAGGCTTAAATTATGCCAAGATAGGTAAAAGTGTCACAACCCAGATCGTCGTGATTGGCACCCACACTAATCCTCCGGTGGGAGGACATCCATTACTACTAACCAACTAACCCCAAAATAAACATTTAAAGATACAGAAGCAGGTTTAAATGCAGAAATAAAATGGAGTTCCCATAAACTCCAAAAATTTGACGAAACAATAACAAAACAATTGCAAAAAACAACGCCTTGAACCTGAAAGTCAATGTACCAAAACTCAACTAACGACAAGTCTAAGAACAAGGAGTACAACCCCGATACTAAACAAACGAATATCTAAAGTACTAGTCTAAGTCCGAACAGAATTGGACTAAACAGAATGAGAACTCATGGCAGCTTGAAAGAACTGGTTCACCCTTGAATTCGGTCTCGATTAGTGATCTCCTAAATGAGGTATGTCCGTAGCCGCCTGAAGATGCCTTATACTCAATAAAGAAAAAGCAAGTGCAATATCAGTACACAACCAAAGTGTACTGGTAGGATCATGCGGCTACTCCCATAAGCACAATATACGAAGGCAATCACAATATAATAAGCATACACATATGGAACATAATTCAGTTATCATTTCAAGAGCAATGTACAATTCCACATTCTCAATAGCAATAGATTTAATCAACATAATGGTCCTCTCATTTAACCCATACCCAAGCTGTCAGTGTGTCGAAACGTGACATCCGATCCAATGCATGTGCCGGTACGTGACACCCGATCCAATGTGTGTGTCGGAACGTGACACACGATCCAATCAGCACAACCACAATCACAATCACAATCACATCCAGCACGTACAATACTTAAATCATATAGTCAAGTACACAAGTTCATGGCATGCATTGTTCACAATCAGTTCATTAGGTTCGTTTCCACATTTTATTGGATTCGCAGACATGCATGCATACAATATGGCAATCAATCGACACACATTAAACAAATAGGAAATCAAACCATCACCTACCTCGAAACCAAGCTTGAATCCTCCTAAGACATTTGATTCTTCCCTTTCGAATTTCTTCCGCTTGTTCTTGGTCTACAAACGAATAATTTAACGCAATGATCAATAATTAAGGTCTAATTTATCCGGATTATAACAAACTCAATAACCCATGATCTTAAGGTGCAGCTAGGGCTTTTTCCCACCATCATCTTCAGGCCAAACTCCCCCCCCCAACGATAAATACCTATAAATTTATGTTCTATGGATCAAAAAATAGATTCGAAGAGTAAAATCATTACCTTTAGCATCAAAAGTCATGAAAAAATGTCAAGAATTAGCATGGGGTCGTCTCCAAACTCTTAAGAACGAAGTTTGCAGAAAAATAACGAAATTGGAGTTTTTCCCAGACTTAATTCGCGACTGGCCCGCTTTGACGAACACTATCCCGCCAAAGCTGCCCCGCCCTAGCGGCTTGCACGGAGACAGAGAGTCGGATTTTGAGTTCCAAACTCCCATTTCACAACACACCTTCAACCATTGACGTTCACAAACTACATACTCACGCTAAAATCAGTTTTGGGAGTTCTACTTGTCGAAATTCGATTTCGTAAAAGTCGTATCGGTTCCTTAAAGTCTTAGCTATCTATCCATATGATCAAAATCAAAGTTAGATCTCTCATTCATTACCAGATATCCCTAAAACTGACATAACTCATATTTCGTCCAAATCTGGATTAGGCTAGGAATTTTCAAGTTACTACAGAAAAGTTTTCTGGTCCAAATTCTTTCCCCATTGGCTTTTCCCTAACGACGGGATCAAGTCGTTACAAAAAGTTCTTCAAACTTATGTCGAGAGAGGCAAAAATTCTCTAAACTTATACCGATCTAATTAGTTACTATACAATTTATTTATATAACTGGATTTTTACAAAACTTGTCGAACGACGAAAAAAAGGTCTCTTATGAAATTAGGTCATAATTAAAATATTTTATCCCATTAATTCTTTTAAATAAGCAACAATGAAAAAATTGGGTGTAACTTTGTAAAATTGCCGTTAGCTCTCTTTTATTTTATCAATTTAAGGTTCATTTTCACCAAATAGAAGATTTAGTGAATTTTTTAAAATCATACATTTTGTAATCGTAAGTTGACAATCCAATCTTTATTCAGTTTCAAGAACTATATTTGCCAAACTTATTAGAAATAAGAATAGAGTTTAAAAGGTGATATACAAAGGGGATGTTTGTGTTAATCAACCTAGGTAAATTCAGGATTTGAAAACACCGAGTGCACCAATATTAAGCTAAAAAAAGAGGTTCTAGAGCGCTGATAATTATATTTGGTTAATGTTAGTTTCTCAAGATAGATATATATTATTATTATTTTAAGTTAACGGGTGCACGTGTTGTTGGGTATGTAGCAAGAGTTAATGGAAAATGGAGGGAAGATGAAAAGAGAGGAACTTGAAAAGTTGGGAACTTTAAGAGTTGAGAACTTGAAAAGTCCTCTTATGCTTTAATTGAAAAGGCATTTGTCCCTCATCGGTGGTGGAAAGAAAAATAGGAGAGTTTAAATATAGAAACACTCAATTTTATTAATTGTTAAAATGGTTGGAAAGAGGGATCCCCCTCGAGCCGTCGCTCGCTCGGCTCGGCTTTGGCTTTAGCTTCGGCTTTGGCTTTGGCTTTGGAAAATAATCGATCGAGAGATTATTTTTTGGACAAAGTTTGTTTTAATTATTTTAGTTAATTATTTAATTAATTAAATTAAATTAAATTAAATGGCCAACATTTTAATTAGTTAATTAACCGAAGCGTTTCAATTAATTAGTTAATTGACCTGACCCGACCCGGATCCACGCGAGACCCATTTTATTTAAATCTTTCCCATTTTATTTGAATATCCCACCGTGAGAAGTAATTGTTCTGAAAGGTTGCAACTTTCAGAAAACAACCATGACCGTTTTGAAAGGTTGCAAACTTTCATGAATGGTTGTGTGGATTTTGAAAAGATTGCAACCTTTCGGAACCAGTTCCTCTTGCCTATAAATACATTGATTCCTCAGACTTATTCCTTACGAATTTTCTGATTTCTTCTTCTTCTTCTGCACAAAATTTCTTCGTGTACTTTGCTGTTGTTGAGTGGTTCGCTGACACCAGAGTTTTGGGTATCAATACACTGGTGATTGAGATCATTCTATCCTGGGAGGACATATTCCAAATCAAACCTCAGATACTAGAGGGGAATAATTTCCTTAAGGGGACACTGTGCATTCAGTGGGCTTGATCTTTTTCTAATTCTGTTTTTCCAAATTGTGGTACGTTTTACATATTTTAGTTTTGTCAATTAATTTTTGTTCATCTATTCTTACTGGTTTATTAAACTTTGGTTACTTCGTGTTTCTGCAAAGTTTATTGAAATCAGTAATTCTGGTTTGTTAAACACAGATTGATAACAATCTTAAGGAAATTCTTTTATTGTATCTTAATCTGTGTTTCTGGTGGAGACAAAAATCTTCATGGTTATATACTCCTATTAAGTTTTCAATTTAAGTTATTTCTTACTGAGTCATTTGTATCAATTTCTATTTTTTACAGATTCTGATTCTGAAATGGCAAATGATAATGTGATGGTGGCTGTTGCTGCACCAACCCGAACTGCTGTACAACCGGCAGAGAAATCGGGAAAATTCTTTGGTGTGAATTTCAAAAGATGGCAGCAACGGGTATTTTTCTGGCTTACGACTCTTGGTCTGCAGAAATTTACCAATGAAGTAACTCCAGTGCCTGCTGTTGAAATGCCAGACAGAGAAAAGTTCATGATTATTGAAGTATGGAAACAGGCAGACTTCCTATGTAAGGGCTACATTTTGAGTGCTTTAGAGGATAACTTATATAATGTCTATAATGCAATGACAAGTTCGAAAGAATTGTGGGATGCACTTGAGAAGAAATATAAGACAGAAGATGCATGCTTGAAAAAATTTGTGGTCGCAAAGTTTTTAGACTATAAAATGTCAGATAGTAAAACTGTTGGATCACAAGTGCAGAAACTTCATCTTATTTTTCATGATCTGATTGCTGAGGATATGGTAGTAAATAAACCTTTTCAAGTGGCTGCAATGATCGAGAAGTTACCTCTTTCGTGGAACGATTTCAAGAATTATCTAAAGCACAAACGTAAGGAAATGAAGCTTGAAGATCTTGTGATTCGGCTCCAGATTGAGGAAGATAACAAGACCGCCGAAAAGAAGTTTCGTAAGAGTTCGACAATAATTGAAGTTAATATTGTTGAAGAAGCTTCTACTAAAGGCAAGAAGAGAAAGAAGTCCAACGGACAGAAGTCAGAATAGGCCAAGAAGAAATTCAAGGGCAATTGTTACAACTGTGGTAAGGCTGGTCACAAGTCTTCTGACTGTCGTGCTCCAAGAAAGGACAAAGACAAAGACAAAGGCAAAAGTCAAGCAAACATTGTGGAAGAGATGGAAGATGCAGATGACCTATGTGCAATGATCTCGGAGTGCAACTTAGTTGGAAATCCCAAGTGAGTGGTTTCTCGACTCAGGTGCCACTCGACATATTTGCTCTGCGAAAGAAGCCTTTGCAACGTACACTCCTGCTGAGTTCGATGAAGATCTGTTCATGGGGAACACAACAACATCAAAGATTGCAAGAACTGGGAAAGTTATGTTGAAGATGACATCCGGCAAGGTGTTGACTCTGAACAACGTTCTGCATGTTCCTACTATTAGGAAGAATTTAATTTCTGCTGCGCTGCTCGTTAAGAACGGGTTTAAGTGTGTCCTAGTTAGTGACAAAGCTATTATAAGTAAGAATGAGATGTTTTTAGGAAAGAGCTACCTCACTGAGGGCCTCTTCAAACTGAATGTTATGATTGTTGACAGTATTAATAAGAATTTTACTTCTGTTTACTTATTGGAGTCAAATGATTTATGGCATGCCCGTTTGGGACATGTAAATTACAAAGCTTTGCGGAAATTGATTACTTTACAAGTATTGCCTAATTTCAAATGTGATAAATCGAAATGTGAAATTTGTGTGAATGTAAGTTTGTTAAACATCCTTAAAGTCTGTTGACGAGAATTCAAAACATTTAGACTTAACTCACACAAATATATGCGATATGAAGTCAATACCA
>NW_006239233.1:530692-533323 GCF_000226075.1 Solanum tuberosum
ATCTGTTGAAAAAAATTCAAAACCTTTAGACTTAATTCACACAGATATATGCGATATGAAGTCGACACCATCTCGTGGTAGGAAAAAGTATTTTATAACGTCTATTGACGATTGCACTCGATTTTGTTATGTATATTTGCTTAATAGTAAGGATGAAGCAATTGATGCATTTAAGCAATACAAAAATGAAGCGGAGAATCAATTGAATCTAAAGATAAAAATGATTCAGAGTGATAGGGGTGGTGGAGAATACGAATCTCCTTTTGCAGAGATATGTTTGAAATATGGTATTATTAATCAAAATACTGCACCATATACACCACAATCAAATGGTTTGGCTGAACGAAAGAATAGAACATTAAAGGAAATGATGAATGTCTTGATAATCAGTTCTGGTTCACCGCGAAACCTGTGGGGGGGAAGCCATCCTTACGGCTAACAAAATACTCAATAGGGTACCCCGAAGCAAAACGCAATCGATTCCATGTGAGTTATGGAAAAGAAGGAAACCTAACTTGAAATATTTCAAAGTGTGGGGTTGTCTAGCCAAGGTAGAGGTTCCTTTACCCAAGATGGTGAAAATTGGATCCAAAACAGTGGATTATGTATTTATTGGATACGTTTTGAACAGTAAGGTCTGTCGATTTTTGGTTCACAAATCTGATAATCCTGAGATGCATGTTAATACGATAATTGAGTCAATAACGCTGAGTTCTTTGAACACATTTATCTGTAAAAAATTGAATATGAGTCAATACGTGAAAGATCTAAACGACCACAGAAAGAATCAATCAAAAATACACTACCTAGTGAGGATCCTAGGCATAGTAATCGCAAACGAAAACCCACTTCTTTCGGATCAGATTTTGTGGCATTTTTGCTTGAAAATGAGCCTCCAACATTTAAAACAGCTATGTCTTTATCTGAGTCAATCTATTGGAAAGAAGCAGTCAATAGTGAGATCGAATCAATTTTAAGTAATCATACTTGGGAATTGACTGATCTTCCTCTAGGAAATAAACCTTTAGGATCAAAGTGGATCTTTAATAGGAAAATGAAAGCCGATGGGACTATTGACAAATATAAGGCTAGTCTTGTAGTCAAAGGATACAGACAAAAGGAAGGTCTGGACTACTTTGATACATACTCTCCAGTAACAAGGATAACATCAATTAGGATGTTAATAGTACTAGCGGCAGTGCATGATCTTAAAATCCACCAAATGGATGTAAAGACAGCCTTCCTAAATAGAGAGTTGGAGGAACAAATTTACATGGAACAACCTGAAGGGTTTGTGGTTCCTGATAAAGAAGAGAAAGTGTGCAGACTTGTGAAGTCTCTTTATGGGCTCAAGCAAGCACCCAAACAATGACATGCTAAAATTTGACCAAACAATATTGGCAAATGGATTCAAGATTAACGAATGTGATAAGTGTGTTTACATTAAAAATGTTCCGAATCATGAAGTCATTGTTTGTTTGTATGTTGATGACATGTTAATAATGAGTAAAGATATTGACGATATAAATGCTACTAAGCGCATGTTGTCCAATAAGTTCGATATGAAGGACTTATGAGTTGCTGATTTGATCCTAGGGATCAAGATTCTCAAAACTCCTCAGGGACTAGCATTATCTCAATCTCATTATATTGAAAGAGTATTGGATAAGTTCAAGTACTTGAATTTTAATGTTGTTAAAACTCCAATTGATTTAAGCATTATATTTCAAAAGAATGTAGGTGAAAGTGACTCTCAATTGGAATATGCCAAAGTGTTAGGAAGTTTGATGTATATTATGAATTGTACCCGACCAGATATAACATGTGCTATTAGTAAACTGAGTCGATTTACCAGTAATCCGAATCAAACTCACTGGATGGCAATGAAACGTGTGTTGGGGTATCTGAAACATACATAACATTATGCTTTGCATTATAATAAATATCCTGCAGTGAGTGACAGATATAGTGATGTAAATTGGATCACCGGGTCAAATGAAGTAAAATCCATAAGTGGTTATGTGTTTACACTTGGTGGAGGAGCAGTCTCTTGGAAATCGTCCAAACAGACATGTATCGCTCGCTTCACAATGGAATCTGAATTCATTGCCTTAGATAAGGCTGGTGAAGAAGTTGAATGGCTCCAGAATTTCTTAGAGGATACATTGTGATAGTCAAGCAGCAATAGGTAGGGCAGGGAGCGTTATGTATAACGGAAAGTCTCGTCATATACAACGAAGATATAATACCGTAAGACAACTCTTCTCTAGTGGAATTATCACAATTGACCATGTGAAGTCAAGCGATAATGTGTCAGATCCACTAACGAAATGCTTAGTGAGAGAGGCAGTTGAAAGATCATCTAAGGGAATGGGTTTACAACTTAGGACAAGTCAGCATGGCAGTAACTCAATCTAGCAGACTGGAGATCTCAAGAGCTAGATTCAAGGAGAAAAACAAAGTTATGACTGACGGTTCGATATTGTAAATCAACTCAATCCATTCTCATAATGAAGACAATGTTTAGGAATAAGGTTAAGACTTTAAGGCTTGTTAATGAGTTAATAAAGCTTAAAGTTTTTAATGATTTGCTAAGTTTGGCAGATTTGACCAAATAGTGTATCTACGCGA
>NW_006239233.1:533845-534455 GCF_000226075.1 Solanum tuberosum
GGACCCCCATCGTTCCGCCGTCGCCGTCGCTCGCTCGGCTCGGCTTTGGCTTTGGCTTTGGAAAATGATCGATCGAGAGATTATTTTTTGGACAAAGTTTGTTTTAATTATTTTAGTTAATTATTTATTTAATTAATTAAATTAAATTAAATGGCCAACATTTTAATTAGTTAATTAACCGAAGCGTTTCAATTAATTAGTTAATTGACCCGACCCGACCCGGATCCACGCGAGACCCGTTTTATTTAAATCTTTCCCATTTTATTTGAATATCCCGCCGTTAGAAGTAATTGTTCTGCAACTTTCAGAAAACAGCCATGACCGTTTTGAAAGGTTGCAAACTTTCATGAATGGCCGTGTGGATTCTGAAAGAGTTGCAACCTTTCGGAATCAATTCCTCTTGCCTATAAATACATTAATTCTTCAGATTGTTTCCTTATGAATTTTTCTGATTTCTTCTTCTTCTTCTGCACAAAATTTCTTCGTGTACTTTACTGCTGTTGAGTGGTTCGCTGACACCAGAGTTTTGGGTATCAATACACTGGTGATTGAGATCATTCTATCCTGGGAGGACATATTCCAAATCAAACCTCGAATACTAGAGGGGAAT
>NW_006239233.1:534708-539931 GCF_000226075.1 Solanum tuberosum
TTGCAACCTTTCGGAACCAGTTCCTCTTGCCTATAAATACATTGATTCCTCAGACTTATTCCTTACGAATTTTCTGATTTCTTCTTCTTCTTCTGCACAAAATTTCTTCGTGTACTTTGCTGTTGTTGAGTGGTTCGCTGACACCAGAGTTTTGGGTATCAATACACTGGTGATTGAGATCATTCTATCCTGGGAGGACATATTCCAAATCAAACCTCAGATACTAGAGGGGAATAATTTCCTTAAGGGGACACTGTGCATTCTGTGGGCTTGATCTTTTTCTAATTCTGTTTTTCCAAATTGTGGTACGTTTTACATATTTTAGTTTTGTCAATTGATTTTTGTTCATCTATTCTTACTGGTTTATTAAACTTTGGTTACTTCGTATTTCTGCAAAGTTTATTGAAATCAGTAATTCTGGTTTGTTAAACACAGATTGATAACACGTGCATCCTCACATACACATATGGGTCTGCCTCTATTAATCAGACAAATAAATAATAAATATTTTAAGAATGTAATCTAAGTTAAAGTTATATCTGGTAGACATTTTTGACCAAAAAAGTATAATCAAATAACATAGAGACTAAACTCTTATGATATTTTAATAATAATAAGATTGAAAGAGATAAACCAATATGTATATATATTTATTTATTCAATAGATTCAATGCCATGGACCTATAAACTTAAAATCAGAAGACTTGGGATCAGACCCAGTAGAAAAATAAAATCCATCAGGGTCCATTACATAATTGCAATATTCATCCTGGAAATCAACTATATTACAATATTCACTTTTATTGCTAAATACATCAAAAATACTACTTTTTGAACCCCATTGAAAACCGCAAAAAAAGAGAGTTTCTGCTGTAGCATGGAATGAGAAATGGTATACATCACTAGTTTTAAGCGTTTGAACTTCAAGATCATCATCTCCAGATTTACAATGAATTTGCAATGGTGGAGAATCTGCAGGGAGGTTATCGAGAAAACGAAGAATGTATCTAGGATTGAAAGTAAATGAATTTATCGTTTCTATTTGGATGATAAATAAAACAAAGAGTATGAGTTTGATGTTGTTGAGAGTCATTTTGAGGAATTCCACTAAAAAATAGAGGAAGGGATTCCCTCACTTTATAGGAGGAGTGCTTTTATATTGGAATATGTATATGAATATTAATGTGATCTAATATAATGTAATAAATATGTAACTGATTATTTTTTTTAGGAACTTGTTAATAAATTTTGAATACAAATCTATAAGGCATATTTCATAATACCCATATTTAAGAGTGTGTTTGGTATGATTTTTTTTTATTTGATTGGTCAAAATATATTGAAAAATATTTTTTAAAAAAAATACAAGTTCTTTATAAATGAAAAATAAATAAATTAAATAGCTCCCACATAAATGACATTGCAAATTCTAAAATCTCATAAAAATTAATTATTGATGATCATATTAGTTGTCCAAACTTTGACTTTGTGAACTTAGAGCTAGCGTTAAGTAAATGCAATTAGAAAAAAAAAAGATTAATAATATTCTGCTTTTAATGAAAAATTAGATATTTATTTTAAAATGTTGACTAGTGATCTCATTAATGCCATTTCTTACTAACTAATTTGAAAATCTTATGAAATATATTTGAAATTCTTGTAGCTTGAGGTGCATTAATGATTTTGAGCCCGTTTGGATTTGCTTTAAAAAAGTAACTTTTAATTTAAAAATAAAAAGTCAAACTTAAATGATTTTTAAGTCAAAAAAATATAAAGTAGGGGAGACCTACTTTTGATTTTTAACTTATTTTAAGTCATTTTAAACATTTTCTAACTTATATTAAGTCTTTTTTTTTTTTACTTATTTTAAGTTATTTTTTTATATTTGTCAAACACTTCCACAAGTCAAAAACTGACTTAAAAATAGGTTTGACCAACTTTTAAGCCAATCTAAACACCCTCTTAGTTTTAAAAGATATTTTCTCAATAAATATATGGGAAAATCATATAGAATAACAAATCTTTGTTCTATATTATGTACTATAGCTAAAGTTTAAAAAAAATATAAATTCGCGGCTACAGTTTTCCCAGTTCTTGTTATTTAGTTTCTTAATTGTATAAATTTAGAATTTGTATAATTCAGTCCCTGATTGTAGAAATTCAGAATTTGTATAATTCAGTTCCTGATTGTATAAATCCAGTCTTTATATATGCTTACCCTAGCTATTTGTATACGATTTGTGAAAAAATCATAATAAATAACTCTGTTTGTATATTGACAAGCGAAATATACAAAATGAAGTTCTGAAAAATTCTTCAATGTATAAATACAGAAATTGTACATACTTACTCTGTTTGTATATTCACAAGCGAAATATACAAATGGACAGACGAAACATACAAAGCGCAACCTCCCTTTGTATATCATTACCCTGTTTGTATATTTACAAGAGAAATATACAAACGGGCAAGTGAAATATACAAACCGCAACTTCTATAGCAAACAAAGCTATAACTATGAAGTGTAATTATCAAAACTATAGATATAAAGTCTTATTATGTCTATTATCTTTGCTATTTCCAAAATTTTCTCATAGTATATTCTTTAGAATTCAACGCTCTTTAAACATGAATATTATACTC
The DNA here is from genome assembly GCF_000226075.1 of Solanum tuberosum. Lineage (NCBI taxonomy): Eukaryota > Viridiplantae > Streptophyta > Magnoliopsida > Solanales > Solanaceae > Solanum > Solanum tuberosum. The sequence continues at coordinate 537,352 of NW_006239233.1, forward strand.
TCACTTCTTTGGAATATGTAGTCAACATAAGCCCTTTTTCGTAAAAACAACATGTGATCTTGTGATTTTAAACTAATGATATCTCTAATGTACTAAGGCATTTTTTAATTTCGTGATCATAAACAGAATATATGAAAAGTTAGAAGATTTGTTAAAACGGGAAAAAAGACATTCTTCTGCTAACAAATTAAAAAGAAAATAAGACAAATAAATTAAAACGGACGAAAGGAGTAATAATTTATAGGAGAAAATCAAATGGATTGCTTTTTAATCATACCATGGAGCTATAAACTTGAAATCAGAAAGCTGAGGCATAGAATTACCCTTAGCAAAATAAAAACCATCATCCCCCATTAAATAATAGCAATGCTCATTCTTGAAATAGACTATACTACAATATTTATTTCCTTTGCTAAATACATCAAAACTATTAATTTTTAAACCCCAGCTGAAACTACAAGAAAAAAGAGTATTTCCTTGAGCATGGAAGGAGAAATCAAATTGATCACCATATTTAAGGGTACGAATTCCAAGATCATCATCTCCAGATCGACAATGAATTTTCGATATGGAAGAATTTGTAGGGAGGTTACTGATGATATGAAGAGTGTATTTGGGATTAAAAGTAAATGAATTTGCGGTATGTATAAGGACAAAAAAAACAATTATTAAAGGAAATGTCATTTTGGTGCACTTATAATTAATCAGGTTGAAGAATGCACCTTCAATTGATTGAGAAGAAAAATGAAAGTCAGATCCATAATTTTATAGGAGGATTTTAGTGATTTTGAATATGAGGATAGAAAAGGGAATTAATTCTTTCTTTAGATTTTAGGAATTTGTAAATAGATTTTGAATAAAAATCTCACAAGGGCAAAAGAATACTCTCTCATTATATCAATAACATTTTAATTTTTTTTTTACCCCTATATAACAGTTATCTTCTTTTTTGGGCAATATAATAATTAACCAGAAATAGAATCTCAAAAATTATTATCAATAATTTTTGACCAAATCTTTTGATATTTTTACACACTATTTATGAAAAGTAATATTATATGAATACATATTTTTATCATCAGAAGTGTGATTAAGCTTACGATTTAACATCTTTTTACTTATAATAGCCAAATATTATTTAAATATCAAATGTTTGTTTAAATGGGTAGACAATTAAACGGGGCAGGGCAGGACATGCCAAAATTTATAAGCCATTTTTAGCACTGTAGTAAAGGGCAATTCATTGTATAAAGCATCCCGTGTTAGAAAGGTTTGCACCTCAAAGGGTGTGACGTAGACAGTCTATCATAATGCAAGCATTACCAGTAATAATGAAAATTGAATACTATTGTACTTATTTTCCTACTAATATACTTCAAAGATGATAAGTAAACCAACACAAATGCATTGAAAATTGAAATATATAATGTTTATGAAGATTATGTACCACTTTACTATTACCTTAAGTTTTTTTGGATTAATTATCCAAATTGCTTCACAAGAAAAGTAGAATAAAACACTTAGGGGTCGTTTGGTTACTGTATAAGAGACATCTTATTCATGTATAAAAAGTTGCATTAGCTTTACTGTGTTTGGTAGAAGTTTTGTATTAGGTATAAAAGTCAGCATAACTTATACCACGTTTGGTTGGTAAGAATTTAAATGCTGTATAAAAGTTATTCATGTATTAATTTATACGGTGTTTGGTTGCATTTTTGTAGTCCTACATAATTAATACCAACATAACTTATGAGGGAATCTATGTATAAAGTTATGCAGGGTAGAAGGTGGAATAAGTTATGTGGGTATTAGTTATACATGTATTAAAATGATAGATTACATATTTACCCTATTAATTTATTTTTTATTTTTTAATTGGATTTCCACCTGGATAAATAATAGCCACCTGGATAAATTAATATTGCAAAAAATAAATTTCTTAAATTTAAAATTCATTGTTTAAAAGTTATTTTTGAATAAGGGCTGATTTCGCGGAACTCCTTTTGGATTTGGGTTTTTCTAGACGTGAAGTTGGTCGATTAAATTTCAAATTTGTCTGAAATTCTTACCAAGTAAGTGTTAATCTTTGTTTCCTTTACTTTTCATTTACATTTTACCTTATTTTTCGTTTAAAATATGCCAAATATTAAAGAAAAATGAAGATTTTACGTTTTTTTATCGCTGTAGCGTTATGATGTGGCAAAAAATCACTTCCTCACGCGCCTAGTAGAGATTGTTGTCAATTTCTACGCCAGGTGGACGAAAAAGGTGTACGCGACGGAGGAATAAACAAGTTCGGGGGGGTAATTAAAACGAAATTTAGTTTAGGTGTACATTGTATAAAAAGCTTCAAGTTTAGGGGGGTACTGAGTACTTCTGCCTTTTTTAATTGGAAACTTTATTGTTTCCTATATACGTTTGTTGTTTTTATTTCTTTTTATATATAGATCATTTTCATTTCATTTAATTTATTTTATTTTATTTTATTTTATTTTATTTTATTTTTTTTAATTGGAAACTTTATTGTTTTCCTATCTACGTTTGTTGTTTTTATTTCTTTTTATATATAGACCATTTTCA
>NW_006239233.1:539941-607131 GCF_000226075.1 Solanum tuberosum
TTTTTTTTTATATATTTACCGTTTTTATTTATTTATGCAAATATAAATATTTTTTTAATATTAGAGATTTGATTGTATATTTTTTGACGGTACATATGCTAATCAAATATTAGCATTATGCTGGAGTTGTTCTATCAGTTTAGGATTTTTTTGTTTCCAAATTAGATTATTTCTAGTTGTTTTTGTTTTGTCTATTTTGTTGACCGACTTGGTCACTCTTGGACCTTGTTTGGACACATTTTTATTTGATGAATAAATGGACATGGTCCAATGTTGATTAAAAAAAATAAAATATTAGCATTGTATATTATTCAATATATTCCACATTTTATTAACATGTATTATTATTTTGTAAATAATAAATATTAATAATTTACTACAAGTTTAATATAATAGTTAATAATTCATGTATTGTAATCTCTACATAACTAAATAATACCTACATAACTAATACCCATAATTAAACCCTGCGCATAACTAAACCCTGCATAACTAAACCTTGTATAACTAATACCTGCATAACTCTAACCAGTAACCAAACGGCCCCTAAAGGTTAGATTGGGGGTGTGCTATTACATAAGTTGAGCCCAACTCATTTTGGTTTATAAACTTTACGACAAAGCAATAATAATATAATGGGCCTAAAACATCTACTCAAAACCTCTAACTTTATGATGAAATTACACTTGTAAATCTTCTAGCTATTGTTACTTTCAAACTAGTAGATATGCCCAAATTGTAAATAATACTATAGTAATAATACTTATAGAGTGAGTTCCTATACAAAAAATGACTATACAAGGATTGACTAGAGCAGATAGATGGTTTTACATTTATGCTACACAACGCGAATCCAGAATAGTCATGCTCCAATGCGGAGATCAGACACCGCCACCTGGTGGAAAACAAAAAAAAACTAAATTGTAGTACTAATTACAAACACTTCTTAGTTCTATACAGGTAATTCATGTACACATTGAGGCTCCATGCAACTTGAAATTTTGTAGACAATTTGTGTCATGTTTGGTCTTGCTTCACAATTTTCAAGTAAAGATGAATTAGCCACATCAACCAAAACTCTTAACTGTTGTATATCTACATTACCATTGAGTTTTGGATCCAACATACCACTTAACACCTCAACATTCTCATTATTTTTCCTACATTCCTCAGTCCATTCAGCAAGCGTCATCGAGCCTTGTACTGACTTGAGCCCTGTAATGAGCTCGAGAAGTAACACTCCGAAGCTATAAACATCACTTTTTGGTGACACTAGTCCTGTGTTAAGGTAATATGTGTCAACATAACCGAGTGAACCTTTTACTTTAGTAGGTGTAGTCGCGCTTATAACATCATTGCCTAATTTGCATAGCCCGAAATCTGCAAGCTTGGCATGATCATCGTTGTTTAACAGAACGTTTGATGATTTAACGTCTCTGTGTATGACAGGAGGATCGGCTACTGAATGGAGATAGTCAAGAGCACGAGCAACATCTAACGCGATGTTTAGACGATTAGACCATGATAATGTACCAGAGGATTGGCCATGGTATGTGTGCATCCTCTCAAAGAGGCTTTTGTTAGGAACGTACTCCAAAAGTAGTAACTGTTCTCCTGCTTTAATTGATAAATGAAGCTGAATTTGAATCAGATATGAAGCATTATGCATCTATTACAACAACGTATCCAATGTAATCCCACTGGGGAGGGTAAAATATACGCAGACCTTACCTCTACCTTGAGAGGTAGAGAGGTTGTTTTCAATAGAGAAATAACAGAAGTGAATAAATCATGGCAAAATACAAAAGAAAGTATGACAAGACATCTGAAAAGAAAAAAAGAACATTAACTACAACATAATAGTGTGATAATCCATATGTAAAATGTATCAAAATGTCCTTTTAACCTTGTGGTCTTAAGTAGGTCATGTGGAAAGTTAGTATTGAAGAGTAGCCAAAAAAAAGTAAACGGGCATTCTTTTTTAAACGAACTTAAAAGGAAACTATAACAAAAAATTGAAACGGAGGGAGTAATGGTTGTATCAGTAAGAGAGCAGACAGAGGTCAAAACAAATTTACATGTACTTAGTCCGTTAAAAGGAACTACATAAAAGTGTGTTTTCTCTGACGGATTAAACTTTTAGACGAGACAGTGACACTTCAACATCTTGAACATATATTCATTTAGGAAATTGAAGTTGATTACCTTTATCCAAGCAAAATCCCATTAAACCAACCAAGTTAGGATGTGATATCCTAAGCAAGACAGAGACTTCATCCAAGAACATCTTTGTTTCTCCACCTCTTTCCTCCATAACACGCTTCACCGCGCCTAATCTTCCATCTCCAAACTCAGCAAGATAAACATATGAAGTTGCTCCAACACCAATCCTAATCTTGAAGTCTTTGGTTGCCATTTTCAATTCTTCTAGTGCATAAGTTCTTATAATAGTACCATTTGAATCAACACTAACTTGATTTTCTTCATCAGGTTTGGTTTTTGCAAGTTGCTTATTGCCTTCACAATCTAGATAAACTATCAATTTCTTTAAGATGATTAAGAGAATGATAACAAGAGCTATTGCACTAGCAATCCAATAACTTCTTGGATTGGATTTGGAGAATCCAAGGAATCCCATGTTGGGATTCACGTTCGATCAAGAACTATAGTACTTGAATTTAATCAATCATATAGACATGTACATTTGGTTCTTTCTTTTGTTTTTGCATTGTTATGCTTGGATGATAACAAAGATTCATGAATTTGGCAATATGTTGCATTGACAATGATAAAAGGGGTGAAAGCAACTTATTGTATTGTTTTATGCTTGTGATTGTGAATAAACATTTGCACAAGGGTCTATATTGACCTCTCAAAGACAAAGATTTGAAATGAAAACAACAAAGTAACATATTTTTTTAAAAGTTGTATTGAATATATGATTTCCCCCCTGTTTTATAGTGACTAGAAGATCCAAAAAAATGTAACATTTCAATCTACTATGTTTCTATCCCAAATTACTTGTTTTACACTTTGGTCTTTTTTGGGCGTAAGTTTATATTTTCGTATCATAATATTTCTTATTCCATGCGTTCTTAAAGAACTTATGCTCAGATAGACCTGAGTTTGATTTCTAGAGGCAAAAATAAAAGATCCGTCTATTTGAAGGACAACAATTAAAGACCAGTCATCAAAAGGGTCAATCATATAATTAAGTGTTTTTGTTTATATAATGATTAACTTATATTTACATACCGGGTACTTGAGAGTTGAGAATACACAAAAAAATTGTAACGAAACAGTTTCATATAAGTATGCTTTATCATGTATCTAGTTATTAAATTAAAATTAGACGTAGTTCTTTTTTGACAAATTCAAGAGGGCTTTCGATATATTTATAAGCCTAAAATATCTATGTACAATTACAATATTTCAACCTGTTATAACATAGTACTTGCTTTATTTTCCAGGTCACAATATAGACGACAATAACGATAACAACATATTCAATATAATTTCATTAGTGTAGTATATTGTGAATAGTGTATACATTCTTACTCTTATTTTGGAAATTGAAAAGTTTTCGATAGATCTTTCGCTCAAGTAAAAACATTATAAAACAATTCGATAAAAAAAAAAGAGAGTGAAAATACGAATCTAATTAAATTTTTATCAATAAGTATATAAGATCAAACGCAGTCATGTGACCACTGACATGTGTTAGTCATGGGTAACATGCAAAATATGTATATTTTTGGTAGCAGCTAATTACCACTAATTTCCTTTTTTATATTATTGCAAAGTATTCCTTTTCCTAAATGGATTTTCTCATTAATTACAAAATCACTCTTTACTTTTAGGTGAATGATAGTAATAATTTCTCAAGCTAGACTGTTTTTCATTACAGTACATTTTTAGGGTTGGCTTGTACATACATTTTTAGGGTTGGCTTGTACATACATTTTTAGGGTTGGCTTGTACATACATTTTTAGGGTTGGCTTGTACATACATTTTTAGGGTTGGCTTGTACATACATTTTTAGGGTTGGCTTGTACATACATTTTTAGGGTTGGCTTGTACATACATTTTTAGGGTTGGCTTGTACATACATTTTTAGGGTTGGCTTGTACATACATTTTTAGGGTTGGCTTGTACATACATTTTTAGGGTTGGCTTGTACATACATTTTTAGGGTTGGCTTGTACATACATTTTTAGGGTTGGCTTGTACATACATTTTTAGGGTTGGCTTGTACATACATTTTTAGGGTTGGCTTGTACATACATTTTTAGGGTTGGCTTGTACATACATTTTTAGGGTTGGCTTGTACATACATTTTTAGGGTTGGCTTGTACATACATTTTTAGGGTTGGCTTGTACATACATTTTTAGGGTTGGCTTGTACATACATTTTTAGGGTTGGCTTGTACATACATTTTTAGGGTTGGCTTGTACATACATTTTTAGGGTTGGCTTGGGCTAAGATAGGAAGAAAGTATTAAAAAATTTATTTTCCAATGTTTTCGTATCTGTATTTATATAAAATTAATAAATATATCTCACATATTTTCTTCATATACACTCTAATCATTAAATCATAAGGCAAATAAATTAAATTGAAAAGAATTTTTTTAAATTTTTTTTTCATCTGTGTTTGATACCCATATTAAAGTCCGACTAAATTAGAAAAGTAAAGCGGTCGTAGCAAGGGGAAAAGAGCATCTAATAATACAAGTCCTTTACTACTCTTCCAAAAGGATTAGATTACTATAATTTCATAGTTTCCTTCATTTATAACACACCAAATGGCTTTTGCTCTTTTACCTATGATAAATCTCATCAGAAAAGTCTCACCAGTACCACTAACCATTGGTTAGTTTTTCAAATAATTAATATTTTTTTACTTCTTAATTAATGTAATGTAATTTGAGTTGATTACAAAATTTAAGAAGCTTTTTTTGAAAAAAAAAACTTATGATCTAAAATATATCATAGAATTGTCATATTGATATTGATATGATTATTAATTATTTCATAAAATAATAATACACACATTTTAAAATTATATTACAACAATTAAATAGAAAAATACATCATTATCTTTTAAGTCCTTTCTCCTTTTCGGATTCTTATCCCGTGCCTCATCAGAGTTCAACTAAATTTGAATTCACATTGGGGCTCCAGAAAGTCTTACATTGGAGGTAAAACTCTCTCTAACAAAGATGATTTTCTATCCAAGAAGACTCAAATCAGAGACTTCACTAAATAGGAGGGGCACTGAAAAATCTTACATTGAAGGTAAAGTGCTCCTAACAAAGACAATTTCGTACCCAATGGACTCGAATTCTCTCTCTCCTCTCTTCTCTTATACATATACAAATACAAATTATACATATACAATTATATGACAGATAGGGGTGTACAAAATCGAACCAAATCGCAAACCGAGTCAAACCGGAAAAAAAACCCGATTAGTGGTTTGGTATTGGAAAAAAAAACCCGACTATATTTGGGTTGATTTGGTTTTAACTAAAAAAACAACCCGAGACCAAATCAACCCGACATTATATATGTAATTTTAAAATTTTATTTTATACATAAAAATATTTACTTTGCTATAATTTTAAAATATTTCTTATACTATTTCATAATTTTTATCTTTTAATATATTATTTCAAGTTTAAAACTTAGAATTCGGAATGGTCCAATAAAGATTATACTTCATAGATGTTGATACTAATAATAAAACTTAAATCAAAATCAAATTAATACTAATGCAAAAAGAAAATCATTTCAACTCTAAGAATGATAATAATATTGAATATTTGTTCTTTAGTTTTACATTGGTTTAGACAATTAAAATACATAATCTAATTTTAATTTTCCTTAAATATTTAGTATTGTAACTAATGCTTATTAAATTATAATAATTTTCATTATGACTTTGCAATATTTATTTTATATGATGATTTCATTATTATTTTTATTGAATATTTTAGTGTCATCAGTACTCATCTCATATTTTGTGTTATTTTCTTAAGAAACACCTTAGATAATTGTATTTTGATTGGACTAAAGAATATTTAGAGCACAAGTTAATTATATGTTTGTATGCAAACTTTACCGAAAAAATTCAAAAATCTGGAAAAATCTGAGGTTTATTAGTTTGGTTTGATTTATAAATTTAAAAATTCGACACAATGGATTGGTTTGGTATTTGAAAAATCCGAACCAACCCGAGATTGAAAAATCTGAAAAAATCCAAATTTTATTAGTTTGGTTTGGTTTATAAATTTAAAATTTTTACACAAATAGTTTGGTTTGATATTTGAAAAACCCGAACCAACTCGGTCATGTACACCCCTAATGACAGATATACAAATACAATTCGCCTCTCTCCACTCTCCTCTCTTCTCCCTCTAACATGTAGCTACAAATCGTAATTAACAAATTATAACTATGAATCCTAATTAAATTATTTTTAGTGGCTATTTGCAAAACTTTTCCCCATCCCGTATCGGAACCCACATTAGACTTAGACTAAATCTGAATTCGCGTCGAGGCTTCGAAAAGTTTCACATTAGAGGTAAAACGCTCCTCAACAAAGACTACTCTGTATCCAAAAAGACTCAAACCAGAAACCTCACTAAATCGGGGGGATTCGAGAAATCTCACATTGGAGATAAAGTGCACCATAACAAAGCTTATTTCGTATTCAAGGAAAATCAAACCCAAAACATAAAAACGAAAGATTAGTTACCACTCGAGTACAAATTTGTTTCTTTGTTTTGTAGCATGTGACTATCTGTCATAGACCGAAATATAGAAAAAGATGAGCACCGATCCAAATATTACTACTCCACTAGCAAGCAGCACGATTTCTACTTAATCCAATAATTCATTACTTATTTAATCAATCAAATTAATAATATTAATCTCTATTCACACAGATTCCGATTTCAGACAGCTTTGATGGCGGTTGACTTTTCGCCACCTTTGATGGCTGCTATACTACTAAATCACTAGTTCAAACTCCCACAAAATCCTCAAAAATATAGTTAATTCCTCTGTTTTCTCATCTGGGTTTTCAAGAATGGAATAGATTAGGAGGATTTAAGAGTGAAAAAAGATGGCTTGGGAGAACCCATTTAAGGAAATGGCGAATTCCAAGCCATTGTTCTTGACGATCTATGCTACTGTCTTGATCGGAATTGTATTCTCTTCGGTTTATGTATTTTCAGCTATTTACTCTTCTCCTAATTCCACCTTTTCCCTTTCCATGGCTCCTTCCACTTCTTCAGGTACCCATTTCTTATTTCGCTTTATGCTTTTTCTAAAAAGTTTTGATTTTTTCATATCCCAGTAGTGGTTCATTGACCATCAAGGGGAGCATGGGTCACGGGTAGAATCTTGTGTGTCCGGCCCTTCCTCGGATACTGTGTATAGCGGGAGGTTAATGCACCGGGCTGGCCCCTGTTTTTTTTCAGTAGTGGTTCATTGACTTTGTTAATTAACTGTTTTTTTCTCTTCAGAATGATTATTACAGTCTATTTTATAAGATTCTGAGGTTTATGGATATCTGCATTTGGGATTTTCTACAATACTTGTATGTTTATAGGGGTGTACTGGAGTGTACAACAACATACCCAGTATAATCCCGGCTCTGGCAGTATAGGATGTACGTAGACCTTACCTCTACCTTTGTTGGGTAGAGAAGCTGTTTCGGTTCAAAAGAAAGAAATGTACTGGAGTGTCTGAGAGAGAAAGAAGTTCGCATTTTTCCACTGACTTTTCAATCTAACAATGGGATTTAAGTAATTTGTTTATATACCTGTTATGTCTTGGAAAAAAAGAGTTTTCTTTTGTAGTTTCTCCTCAATTGTTCATCATTGATTGTTCAGAAACTTAGTTAACATTCAACGGGTTTAAATCTTATGAAATCACAAGATTAATTTCAAGGTCTGAAGTCTAGTTTGACTGGGTCGAATACAGTAAGAACCTGTTTAAGAGAGTTAGTTTGAGTCTTAAAGCCGTGAAATGGATAGTTCATGTTGTTAAGCAGCCTCAAAAGTTCAGAGAATGCCAGTTAAAGGATGGAAAATCAAAGATTTCTTTGCAGAGTTTTATGGCACACTGGAGTACATTCTCCTTCCCTGGTTTGTCTTCTTTGTATGAAGATAGTTAGAGAAGGTAGGATGTTGAAGAGAACTAGTCCTTTGAGGATTCCAATATCTTGAAGTGTGATAGCAAATTATTTGCATTTGTGGAGCGGAATATGAAGAAATAAAAAGGAATAACTGGATGCAATGTTGGATCGACAAATGGAATATCGTGACAATGTTTGTATTGGAAGGAGAACATGTTGTCTTGGATAGACTTTTGAATCCAAGCAGCATTTGGTGCTTAAATTTTAGTTTTGAGGAGACTGATTTATGTCACTCTTTCACAAAGAGTATGGTGGGTTGGTTCATTTTTTTCACCTATCTTATTTTGGATTTGGCTTTTTTGTCATACTAGTTGGACTTGGGCGTGAGCTGAGGTCGCATTCTGACTTATCAATTTGACTTTCAACACTTTTTGGTTCTTATAATGGGAGGGGGAGTGCAAGGAGAGAGAAAGTAACTGATTTATTTCCCCTAGGTGAAGTATTGATGATTACTTGTGGTTTTTGGTATGTCCGGAAGGGAAGATGAGTAATATACATCCTCCTTTCTTTTAGCTCTGGACAGATTGTAGAAGCTGAGGTGGAAGGGTACTCAACCTTCTTACTTTTACTTCCTTAGAATAGGAGGAAGTGACCTGCACCTGCTACTTTTACTTCCATTCCCCAGCTCTTTTACTTTCTTAGCTATGGAGGAAGTGACCTGCACCTGCTACTTCTACTTCCATTCCCCAACTCTTCCTCCTTTTCACCCTAACCAAATATGGCTTTGCCGATGGTTTTTATTAGTTTCCAAGTACTAAATTTTTATTGTATAAATGATACATGAGCTCTTGGATACAGACTTACGAAATCATTCATTTGGAACTCTTACGAGATGCATGCACGGAGAGAGTTACCAACAATGGATTTCAAATTTTGTATATACATTTGGAGCCTATTGGTTTGACTAATATTTTTGTTTACCCCTCCCAGGAGCTCCCACCCCTTTTTTCTCCCTTGGTGACTCAAACCCACAACCTAAGGGTTGGAGGTGAGGGGTGCTTACCATCCGAGCAACTCCCTCTTGTACTTTATAGTGGTTTGGCTTGCTTTGAATTGCAGTTCTCTAGCGCTGATTGTTGTCCAGCTATCATCTGCATCTTTACAAAGGTGCTAGAATGCTTGCTTATTTGATTAATTTTGAAGTATATTCTTAGAGTTTATAGGACCGGTTACCTCCAGTCATGACTGAGGTTTCTGGAGAATCATTCTCTCCAGAAGCCAACAAGAGATAAAGAGCACCTCAAATGCCTAAATTCTGCTGTTGTCTTCAATTTACCTTCTGTCAACATTTGTGTATTTCGTCTGTGTAGATATGTTTAAAACGATTTTAATCTATATTTCCTTCTTCTTCCTTTCCTTTGCCTATTTTTAGTTCTTTATACTGTGCACAAGAAAATCAAAGCAATGCATTTCTGTTGCAGATGTAAAAGCAGAACCTTCAGTTCAAGCATCAAACTTTTCTCATCGACAAGTAGATGATGCTTCAATACCAGTGAAACCCCAGCATCAAAGCAAATTATTGAAGCCAATTTGGAAAGTTCCCCCTGCGGGTTCAAAGATGCTAGATTTAGAAACTTTTAAATTATCAAAAGAACTGGTGCAGGAAAGAGTTACAGACAATATTGTAGTTGTGACCTTTGGTAACTATGCTTTCATGGATTTTATCTTGACGTGGGTTAAACATTTGACAGATATGGGTGTTGAGAACCTTCTAGTCGGTAAGTGATACATATATTTGTCTTTTACTAAGTTTTGTTTTTGTTGGCATAGAGGGTAATATTTGTTTATTTGAATACTGAAAAGACCACGAAGTTTGAAATTGTCAGGTGCAATGGACACAAAGCTATTAGAGGCGCTTTATTGGAAAGGAGTGCCAGTTTTTGATATGGGTAGCCATATGAGCACTGTAGATGTTGGATGGGGCTCACCAACATTTCACAAAATGGGGAGAGAGAAAGTTGTACTCATAGATTCTATCTTACCTTATGGCTTTGAACTCCTAATGTGTGATACCGATATGGTGTGGTTAAAGGTATGATTTGTCTATCTATTCCTCGTCTTTTGAACCAGCTGATCTTTTAGAATTTCTGGTGATTGATAACAAATTTAAGATTCTTTATGACTGGGTCATTGGTGTGGTTAAAGGTAATGCTTTTCTTATCTACTAACCCGTCTTTCGGAAACTAGCTGATATTTCTGGATTATTGAAACTGTGGGTCTTATTATGAGTTGTTAATTGGTTAAGTTGATGGTGTTAGTACTTCAGTTTGGAGATTTCAAGGTAGGTGAATGAAAGAGAGAATATTTTTGGGTTCAAAATGACAGGATTTCATTCTTTGACTTGTCTTGCAAAGACCACGAGTGGGAGAAGAAGCAAAAAAAGAAGTAAAAGAGTTGATCTGAATGTCATTAGGTGAAACATGAACATCACATTGCCTCAGGCACTATATGAAATCAAGATGAAGACCTAATATTCATGAAGATCAACTGATAATACTCTACCATAATATATCAATGAAAGAAATAAAATCTCCACCATTTAATTGGATCAGAACACGGATACTTTTGAATGTACCACCTTTTCATTATTGTATGAAGATTGGAGCAGACCAGTTCGAAAGAACTCATCCGTATTTTAGTTGTAAGTATATTAACCCTCCAGATGAAGTAGGACTATATAAAACATTGAACACTGCAAAGCTTTGTAAATGTGAACAAATTATCTCTATCATCTAGTGGATTCATAACTTGGTAAAGTTAGGCTAGATCAGACTAGCTGCAATAGGAACAGCTGCTGATGCAGGAGGCATGCACAAGAAAAAGCGAATATCTTGTCTTGGCTGTTTCTATATGAATATAGAATTGTATGCAAATATATTGATTCTTTGCTTGTTAGTGCTTTATTGGTGGCATGTCTAGCACTTCTCCCGTTAACATGTGTGAGAAATATAGGAAAAGAATATTATTGAATTGTTGTTGTTTACATTATTACATTGAGACCCTATTTATAGACCCTAGAATACAATTCTTTACCAAGTAGGATACTATTTAGTATTCCTATTTCTATTTCTATTTCTATTACTATTCCTATTCTAATAGAATTGTATATACCTATTTCTATTCTAATAGGATTGTATAAACCTATTCCTATTCTAATGGGATTGTATAAACCTATTCCTATTCTAACATAAGTAAACATATACAATTGTTTTCGGTGTTAAGCATAGAGTTTTCCTTGTTCACAGAAACTCTATTGCTCCTTCCCTTCCAAATGACCCACCAATCACAAGTTCGGTCATTGATAACGAAGTTCCAAATACATGAACTTTTTTGGCTTTGATTGCTTATTAAGCCTTATCTCTCCCTCCCCCAACCCACCCCCCAAGTAGGATACTATTTAGTATTCCTATTTCTATTTCTATTTCTATTACTATTCCTATTCTAATAGAATTGTATATACCTATTTCTATTCTAATAGGATTGTATAAACCTATTCATATTCTAATGGGATTGTATAAATCTATTCCTATTCTAACATGGATGCTGGTGTAATGTGGTGTCAGGGGATAGTTTGGAGTTTCTGGGTCCATGTACCAGAACCTTTATTAACTGTGGAATTTAACTTTGTCTACTACTTATCCTTAAAGATGTTAATGTCTTCTTTATTTTTTTCGTTCACTAATTTCTGAAGTGTTCTCCTATTGCTGCATCCTTTCATATTTTCTTGCTGTTAAGTTGTTGACTGCATAGTCACTATCTATCTCTAGGTGCTTTAGGGAATTCTTGTTTCACGTTCTTTTTCTTTTTATATTTTGTGTTCTTTTGGTAAGTGTAATTCTTGTGTTGCTTTATCTTCATCTTGCTAATTCTAATGCCAAATTCTGCATGCTATGTTCAACGAACAGAACCCTCTTCCTTATATAGCACGTTTCCCTGAAGCAGATGTATTGACCTCTACCGATCAAGTTGTACCAACAGTTACCGATGACAGATTGGACCTGTGGCAACAAGGTAATACTTTTATGGAAACAAAGCTTTTCACAGTTTGAATCACCATCTAACTTCAGATTATTCTTTTGTCATCCTTTAATATCAGTAGCTTCTATATTTGTTATATAGGAGGTAAGGTTTGTACCAAGAAGTCGCTCTTGGCTTAGTTAGATTTTAGGTTTAATGGAACTCGCTTATCACGTGGGTTTTACTTGTGGTGGAGAACTGCTGTGTTCTATTCTTGTCTTAGATGTGATCTTACTTAATGTCCAGACCTTCTTCTCTTCACTGCTATTACATTTGAATGAAATCTGAAGCACTTTAAAACAGATTATTAGTATTTGATTCATATCTTATTAGTTGTGAAAGATAAGTGTTTGAGTGCGAGTGACATTGCATTCAATACTGTTCGCTGGCTAAATGAGCAGCAGCATGCTTCCTTTTTAATAATTTTTGTGGAAGATGTTGCTTTTACTTTTGATATCCAGTGAAATTCATTGTCCTATTCATTAAGTGATAGGGTGTTTACAGGTACTTGGTCTTGCTGAGTGCAAATAGTCACTTTAAATCTTAAAGGGTTCTGACTTCTGTTGATCTCTAAGGCTCCACTGTGAAACTTTGACATGTCTTATGCTCCACTTTATTCATCACATCTTATAAGGCTCCACTGTGAATCTATGACATGTCTTATGCTCCACTTTATCCATCACAACAGACTCATAATGATCAAAATGCACAAGAAATTATAGTTGCCTGAGATGCTTAGATTAATTTGCTTGTTTTCAAGTTGTGGCTTTGAGATTCTAGAAAAGTACTATCATGTGTATTTGGATGGAATTATGTGCAGCCATCTTTAAATTCAACGACATACCAAGATTATAGTTCTAAGATGGTTCCCTAAATCTTGAAGGTGAAGGCTATAAGCTTTAATGGGCTTAGAGAAATTTGTTAAGGACATGGAGAGATGCATACCCTTGGTGTCAATCTTGATTTTTGTCTACACATTTAAGGAAGGACTACATTTTCTCTTTAAGCATTTTTTGGGAGGTCTTGTCGTCCTCCTACTTTATGCTCTCTCTTTGTCTTTCTTCTATCCTGTGAATTTATTTATTTGTCTGTGGGGAAGTCTACTGATGGGCTGAGCCATATGCGTGGAAGTTAGAGAATTGTACTCCTTTCTAATAAATATTAGAGAATCAAACTCCTACGCGAAAAATCTTAGTATGATTAAGATCAGGTGTTAACTGATCTCTGCAGTTTGCAGATCCGTCACTTCTCCTGAGCACATCATAGTTACTGTTATAGTTGATGGGTCATTAAATTGTCATTAGTTGTTTATATATGTGTAGTTTGCGGACCTATTGGTTTTCCCTTATTCGTTGAGCATTAGGACGTCTTCATCAGTCATTTTGTTAAATAAGAACTTTATCTCTTCCTTGCATAGTTGGCGCTGCTTATAATATTGGAATCTTCCATTGGCGGGCTACTGAGTCCGCAAAGAAACTGGCCAGAGAATGGAAAGAAATGATTTTAGCTGACGACAAGATATGGGATCAGAATGGTTTCAATGAACTTGTGCACAGACAGTTGGGACCTTCTGTTGATGATGACAGTGGGCTCGTCTATGCTTATGATGGAAATCTCAAACTTGGTCTTCTCCCGGCAAGTATTTTTTGCAGTGGGCATACCTATTTCGTCCAGGTAATTCCTCATTTTGGAGGTTTTGTTTCTTTTCTCAACTTTTACCATCCTGATATCAAATTCCTGTTACTTGCTTGGTGAAAATGTTAATCTTACTTAATTTATCTCTGAACTAGCTAGATTACTCCTAAGCTTGCACTGTAGTCACTGCAGAATGTTTTCTTATGCCCCTTTTGCTGTTGCAGTCTATGTTTCAACATCTAAGACTGGAGGCTTATGCTGTACATACAACATTCCAATATGCTGGAACGGAAGGAAAGCGTCACCGATTACGTGAAGGCATGGTGTTCTATGATCCACCTGAATACTATAATCCACCAGGTTTCTCCTGCTTTACCCTTATTAGCATTTTATTCTCCTTTTATTATAAATAAAATAATATGTTTTCACTACTGGGTCAGCATTCACATTTTTATTCCTTTCTAGCTTGCAAGTTGCAAGTCTCCCTCGGATATCTTTGTTTTGCTTTTGCATCTTCTATGCCTGCTCATTGGACCTTCTAACTATTGTAACTTGAAGAAAAAGTGAAGTGGTCTTTTTCCCACCTGGCCTCCATAAATCCTGTACGGATCCAACAACCACTTCAAGATGATGGAAGTTGTCAAAAATCATGAACCAACATAACTTTTTAGATTTTATCTGTCAGGACAGCTGCAGTCATATCTCTTATACAACTATACCTCAATCCCAAGCAAGTTGTGGTCGGCTATGAATCCTCAGTTACCATGCTGCTCAATTAAGTTTATCTTAGACCCATATTATACTTTTTCAACTTTAGTAAAATACAACATATTTTGATCGACATAAGCATTACTTCTTTTTATTTGTATGCAATATATGGTCAAGAATCAGGATTTTATTGCCTTAGAAAGTCATACACTTTTCAATCTCAAAAATAAAGCTTGGACAAGTGAATTTCCATACAAATGTTACCCCTTAATGCTGAAAGGAATAATTGTGTCTTAAATTGTATTTAAATAGATGTCTAGATCAAGATCAGACTTTATCGGAAATATATCCTGCTTTGTAATAAATTTTACTAACAACAAATTTGGTGTAATTATTCCTTTTTTTTTTGGAAATAAACAAGTATAGTTTGGTGTGTGTTAATTAATCCTTCGTGCAGGAGGGCTTTTGACTTTTAAGCCGTCAATCCCCAAGAACTTGTTACTGGATGGAGAGCATTCCATAGATACACACTTCACTCTTGTTAATTATCAGGTAAGCAACAACCAACACTGTTGTACTGTTTTATTTATTATTTTACGGACTTGCTTGCATTTCTTAAGTATACTTATTGGATTATTGTTCCTTAGATGAAACAAATAAGGACTGCGCTTGCTGTTGCTTCAGTGCTGAATCGTACCTTGGTGAGATACTACCCTGATCATTTGCTTTTATCTTACATGCTTCATATATTTTGTGAACTCTGCATCTCCACCATGTATAGTGAGCTATAAGATGAGAAGATAAAAGATTATCTTTTATATGGATACTTCACACTATAAATTACAATATGTTAGCAACACTTCCTGCTCTTATGTGTAATAAGCATGGCAGAATCATATTTGAATTTTTAGATTCATTTTGATAAGATCCGGAGTCCTTGTTCCTTTAACCATGTAAGCTGGTGAATTACCTTATCTTTCATTGTTACCCCAAAAAAGTACACTGTGATTTATGTTGTTCTTTGTGATTTTAGGTAATGCCGCCACTATGGTGCAGGTTGGATAGGTTGTGGTTTGGACATCCTGGTATTCTGCCGGGTTCTTTGACAAGGCAACCTTTTGTTTGTCCTCTAGATCATGTTTTTGAGGTACGTATTTCATTTTTTAAAGCGTTAATATTTGGATGTACTCACCCCATGAAACGAAATAACTGACACGAGAAACTGTTCTATACGATTGTCAATGAATTAATTTTGCATTCTTTTTTATGTGTGGGATCACTCTGAGATGTGAATGTGGAGTTTCTGGAGTTTTAATACCCGTGTCTTGATAATGTACTCAGTTTCTCTCTAGGACTATTTAAGTTTCTATTGGTTCAATTTTATGGATACTGTAAAATAGTTTTGTCAGAGATTAGCAAATTATATCTTCTTTGACCAATATTTAGAATCTGCCAAATTACTAAGGGGTCGTTTGGTAGAGTATTAGCAAAAATAGTGCATGTATTAACTCTGTGTATTAGTAATACCTTGTTTGGTACTCTTTTTCATGCTATGTATAACTAATACTTGCATTAGTTATACACTCTATTGTGTGTTAAAATATGTATTACTAATACCATAGATTTCTAGGTATTAGTAATGCAAGGGGTTTTAATGCATGCATTAACATGGTTAAAGGCTCAATTACCCCTCAAAATCTTTTTTACATCTTTTCCACCATAATTGTGAAGGGTATCTTTGTAAATAAATATTTTTATGCAATGCATACTATTTTTATACACCAAACCAACAATGCATAAGAAATAATCTATGTATTATTATTTATTAATGCAAGCATTACTAATACACTTTACTTAACATTATTCTTACACACATTACCAAACGACTCCTAAAGGTTAATGAAGGTTCATTGTGTTCTTATAACTCAGTTGCTCTTTGGAGTGCACTTATTTACATTCTAGTTCACTGTTCAGAAGTTATCAGATGACCTCAATGATGAGACTGATGAAATCTCGCTGCTGGGTCAGTCTTGTCGTAGGTTCATTTAAGGAATGCCTAAGCCTTGAAGCTCTGAAAATCTCAGGGGAGGTGCTTCGCCTCGCTTAAGCTGCACTTTAGTGTAGGCAAGGCACTAACATGTGCCTCAGTGCACTTGAATAATATCTTGAATTGAGCACTACTAAACATTGTTAAGGAAAACATTATGAACGAATCTGTTACTTCTTTTCTTGCTTCATATACATTTTCTTCATTGCGTCTCTTTTTTCTAAAGCCCATACTTTCAACTGCGCTTTGTGCTTAAAGTCCTAATGGATTTGGAGTGCTTTTTATAGTGTTTCGCCTTTGACAACACTGCTGCTAGTTGGAGTTTCTCACCCTGATTTTCTATTTGTACAGATTAATGTGATGTTGAAGGAAATGGCAAATGAGGAATTTGGACCTGGGATCAATATTAGGGAGTACTCACTATTTGAAAATCCATCAATGCCGCAAGAGGTGTTCCATTAGTTTCATACCTTCTTTACATAAAAGCGTGCATCATACAATTCACAGATTAATACTCTCCTATTATTCTTTCAGGTTAAAAAGTCATGGCTTGATGTACATCTCTGCCAAGAAGGGTCACCGGGCTGTCAGGTTAATAGTACAAGTCAAAGCGGGGTTCTCAAACTTCCCAAACATAGTACAGAAGAAACGGTAATTCTGATTTTTCTCTTCCCTTTAATCTTTGACCAGACAAGCTCCATGGTTGCAAAATCAAGTACTATATAAATGAAACATGCTTACTGGAGTATAACAAGAGTAAAAGCTGAAGTTTGGAGAGCGAGAATAGTAACAGCCATGAATTTCATCTGGTTCGGTGATTGCCAGCTTAGCCTACCTTAGCGAATGATTCAATTCTCACCTAGAATTTCTATCTCATTTCTTTTACTTTCATCCCCCTCTAGACCCACATTCATTTTTACCCAAGAAATAAAATTTGGAGGGGTGAGAGCGGTGTTGGACATAAAGGGTAGAAACAGCAACACAATGCTATCGTCTTCTAAATCTTTGAGCTTTAATGAACTCATTGTCTTCAAATAAAAAGACGGTTCACTTACTTGGTTTATTTATAAACAGTTGAAGACGGCATTCTCCAAGTTTAAGGATGTGAAAGTAATCCAGTTCTCATCAATGCAAGATGCCTTTGATCGTTTTACGGACAAGGTAATATCCCCTCAGTCTACTCCCCCTTCCTGCAATTCTCTCCCTCTCATTTGTTCTCTATGTATAGTTTTCCATGAACTAAAATGGAGAATAACATGTACTCAATTTGTATCAGACAAGGGAAGAACAATTCAGGAATCGTGTCAAGAGGTATGTAGGCATTTGGTGTTGCGTGGAGACTGGCACACCAGGTCACATATACTATGATATGTATTGGGATGAGAAACCTGGCTGGAAAGCAGCTCCTCCCAACTCTACAAAAGATGATCATCCGCCTTGGTGAGGCCTTGGACTCCATTACCCTCAGAGAAGTGTGAAAAGAAATGCTCTATAACACCTTGCAATTCAAGAGGGATGTACCATTGTTTCATAGAGAAATGTACTTTTGAATCTATAGAGTTGGTATGAAGGATTAGTCCTTCATTAGGATAGAACATATGTGCTTTTTTTATGTACAAGCAAAAAATTTTGATTGTTCCAACATTAGAAAAGTACAAAATAATGAAGTGTATAATTTTGATTTGAGTAAAGATGGCAGCTAACCAAATGGTTATCATTAGTGCAGTATGCAGAGGGGTTGAAAGTTGAAACTAATCAACTGTTCAAAACCTTCATTTTCTATTTTTCCTGAAGAACAATGTTAGCATATTTCTATGAAAGAATTATATTCATAAATGATTAAAATGGAAAAGGGTCACTCATTTATAGAAAGTCACTTAATAAAATCTGTTTTTTTATACCTCTCCTTAGAAGCTCCCACACTTTATTTTCTCTCTTGGTGACTCGAACTCACAACCTAAGGGTTAGAGGTGAGGGGTGCTTACCTCCGAGCAACTCCCTCTTGTACTCTATCGTAGTTTGGTTTGTGATTCTCTAGTGCTGATTGTTGTCCAGTAATCATCCACATTTTTACAACAGTGCTAGGATGCTTTACCTTTATTAGCATTCTATTTTTTTCTTACTTTAAAAATACATTATATTTTCACTATGAGTCAGCATTCTTACGATTCAGGAATCATGTCAAGAGTTATGCAGGCATGTGGTGTTGCTTGGACCATTAGGTACTATGATATGTATTGGGATGAGAAACCTGGCTGGAAAGCAGCACCTCCCAACTCTACAGAAGACTATCATATGCCCTGAGACAAGTGTTAAAAGAAAGGCTGAATCCATCGATGGCTCCTTAAAGTTGACACCAGTTTTCACTTAGACATCTGAGTGTTAAAAGAAATGCTACTCCAGTGTCTCTATAACACCTTGCAATTCAAGAGGGATGTACCATTTTGTTTCATAGAGAAATGAACTTGACTTACTTTCTCACCCACAAAATATCAAAATGATAGTACAAAGATCTCTCATATCTTATGCTTTATATTTTTCATATGTAATTATAAATTTATCTTTAAAAAGAGATAAAATTAAAATTATAAAATAGCAAGACAAAAATTAGTTCTACCCCAAAAAATATATTCTTTGATTAAATTTTTCACGCTATTGATGAAGATTCAATTCGTAATTCTCTTCCCCTTACCCCCAAAATCACATTTCCCATTTTATGTTTCCGTTTCTAATTCTCAGTCACTCACATAGTGTCACGATTAGAGTATCTCCGAAAAGAAAGGGTCACACACTTCACATAGGCATTTCCGTTTAATCTACACCGTCCACGTAACAACTTTTCACTACATGTCATCATCTTAACACACTCTAATTTACCACTACTCCTTAACCCCTGTCACTTTAGCGTAACTAACCCTCGAGTTGGAAGTGACGGATGCTTATCATTCGAGCAACTCTCTCTTGTCCCCTAGATATATATAGCGTGTAGACTTCTAGCACTTTTGTTATTTAGTGAGTGTTTACTCCAAATCAATAAAACATATGACATGTGTTTCAAAGCTATTCAAGGTGAATGCATAATCTCATATAACACTGATCCTTTTCACTTTCAAAAATGTGTTAGAGAAACTGAAATGGGCATAACATGAAAAAGCTGTCCAAATATGGATATAAAGCTCTTTTCTTTTGCCCATCACTGTCCAACAAAATCTCTCAACATGTACCACCTTTGCACCTCTCCTCTCATACCCTTTTCCCCAAAGATAACTTCTTTATTACATATGGGAAAGCTCAAGTTTGTGCTTACACTTCCCCTGCCACCCACCAACTGTTTGATAAAATGTCACAAAGAAGAATTCAAGATTCCAATAAAAGCAAAGGGGATGAAATATTTGAACTTGTTAACATGGTTAAAGAAAATCCTGATATCTTAAGTGCTTCACAAGTACATGGCTTAGTGCTTAAAGTAGGCATGCTTGCTCATTTGCCCACTGTTACTACATTCCTCATTATCTACTCAAGAGCCAAGAATTTAAGCTCTTCATTGACCCTTTTTGCTGAAATTATCAATAAAGATATAGTTACCTGGAATGCTATCATGACAGCATGTATAGAGAACAATTTTTTTGGATTTGCAGTGAATATCTTTGCTGAAATGGTGAATGAAGGAAAGCAGTTCGATTCTGCCACGCTTGTTATTGTCATTTCTGCATTATCCAACACGAGAGATTTGAGAAAGGGATTGGTTGTTCATTGTTTAGGTATGAAAATGGGAATGCTTTCGGATTTGATTTTGGGAAATGCTCTGATTGATTTTTATGCAAAATGTAGTCATTTGAGCTCATCGGAGTGTGTATTTCTCGAAATAAAATGTAAAGATGTCGTTTCCTGGAATTCAGTTATTAGTGGTTGTCTTTATAATGGTCATCCTGAGAAGTCTTTGTTATACTTCAAGCAGATGGCTGCTTTGGAAAAAGGTGCTGATAGTGTGAGTCTCTCTTGTGCTATTGCTGCTTCTGCATGTTTAGATGAGTTTGGTTGTGGTCAGGCTATTCATGGATGGGGTATAAAGCTAGGATATGAGGAGAGGTGCCACCTTTCAGTGGCAAATTCCCTCATTTCATTGTATTCCCAATCTGGGGACACTGATGCTGCTGAATATATCTTTAATAAAATGGAGTATACGGATATAATAACATGGAATTCAATGATAAGTGGATTCGCTTTGAATGGAAAAATTACTGATGCATTTGATGCTCTTCATGAAATGCAGTTCATAAGGACCATAGAACTGGATGCTGTGACATTAATTTCCATTATTCCGCTAGTTGCAGAATTCATGCTATTGAGAGACGGGAAAGCTATGCATGCCTTTACCATGCGAAGAGATATGGGAGCAGAACTCTCGATGATGAATGCTCTCATGGATATGTATTTTAACTGCGGAAGGGTCAAGGACGCTGAGCAGCTTTTCTTAAATATGCCAAAGAAAGATATAGTTTCATGGAATACCATAATCTCTGGGTATTCCCAGAATAGCTGGTGTAGAGAAGCTCAGTCATTGCTTAAGAAGTTCCACAGTGGGAACTCAGAATGCAGCCTGTCGACTCTCTTGGGAATTCTTCCTGCTTGTGACTCCCCCAACTTGATTCAATTTGGAAAGTTGATCCACTCGTGGGAGGTGAAGTTGGGATTTGTAAATAATACCATCTTAGTAAATTCGTTGATGTACATGTATATTTGTTGCGGTGATCTAGTAGCTTCTTTCAAATTACTGGAGGAGATAGCTTATACTGCTGATGTGGATAGCTGGAATACTGTGATTTCGGGATGCACACAGAATGGCCACTTCTGGGAAGCTTTAAATGCTTTCAAGTTAATGAGACTCAAATCAAACATCATCCATGATACTATTACTCTAGTCAATATCATACCAGCCTTTGGAAATCTTGAATTGACATGTGAAGGAAAGTCAATTCATGCCCTAGCTTTAAAGACCTCAGCTGGTCAAGATATTCGTGTGCAGAATGCTCTCACTACTATGTATGGAAAATTGAGTGACATGGAAAGTGCAACATCAGTGTTTGAACTTTGCTTATATCATAACTTATGCTCTTGGAACTGCATGATATCTGCTTTAGCTCAGAACAAAAATTCTAAAGAAGCAATAGAATTTTTCCGTTTGCTTGAGTTTGAACCAGAGGAGATCACCATGGCTACCATTCTTTCAGCTTGTCGGCAACTTGGAATTATTAGACATGGCAAACAGATCCATGCACACCTCATCCGATCTGGTTTTTACATAAATGCTTTTGTATCAGCTGCTCTTGTGGATATGTATAGCAGTTGTGGCAGGTTAGACATTGCTCATCAGGTATTCCAGAGTTCAGCAGAGAGATCTATTGCAGCTTGGAATTCAATGATTTCTGCATATGGTTTCCACAGCAATGGTCAGAAAGCAATTGACATCTTTCATGAGATGATTGATTCGGGACTTACTCCGTCTAAAGTCACATTTATCAACTTATTAACAGCTTGCAGCCATACAGGGCTTGTTGACCAAGGCTTCTGGTATTACAATCATATGCTTGATGAGTTTGGAGTTCAACATTCGACAGAGCATCATGTCTGCGTGGTTGATATGTTAGGCCGATCAGGGAGGCTGCACGAGGCATATAATTTTATAAAAGAGCTTCCAAGCCCACCTGATCCAGGAATCTGGGGTGCTTTACTCAGTGCTTGCAATTATCATGGCGATCTTCAATTAGGGAAAGAAGTAGCAAGTATACTGTTTTCGTTGGAACCTGAGAATGTCGGATATCATCTTGCATTATCCAACATATATGTTGCTACTGGAAGCTGGAAGGAAGCTGGAGAGTTGAGGGACATTGTTCATATAAAAGGGTTAAAGAAATCTGCTGCTTATAGTATTATTGATCTTGGCTCCAGCTGAAACATCATGAAGGAAACCTCGTGGTTTAGTGGAGCAAAACAGCTAACAGAGCATTTTGTTGAGTGTCTAGAAGAAACTATCCAGCTTCTATTGGCCTTTGTTGCTGGTAGAACCTGAGGTTCTTTTTCTTTTTTTTCACCCCTCGTAGGTGCTCCCACCTTTTTGCTCCTTTGGTTACTTGAACCCATAACCCTAAAGTCGGAGATGGAGGGTGCACCTACGAGGGGTAAAAAAATTTTTCTCTTGATCCTTAACTATGCTTAATGTTGAAATCATTAATGATTGGCAAATCAGTAGATCCATTTGCAATCCTTTGGAGTTATTATCTGAATGTTATGTATTTCAAATACTTCGCGTGATGCCTAAAGAGAATACATCTTTTGCACCCTCAACTTGATCCTTGAATCTACTTGCACTAACATAAATCTCAAGATATATAAGAACATTGAAGAAATGCATACTAAACAATAAGATAAAATCACTTTTTCAATATTATTATTTGTATGAGGATCACAAAATAGTCATATATATACTACTTTTTACAACTGGGATCCTGAGGATTAACTGTGCATTTTTGGTTTACAAAAGATTGATCCTCATCATCAGAAGACAAAAAGTCTAGTGGGGGGAATAAGTTGCAACGTTGGCAGAAGCAAGTGTTGTTTGCACAAATTGGAGTCTCATTGTCTCTACACTTAATATTGCAATTTACTGTTGTCTGACATGGTGTCACTGAAGGTGCATAACCTGTAAAAAATGAACAAATTTCATATTATTTTTTGGGTGAAGTCCCGAGAGGGAGACATCCTCCTATAGTAGTTAACAGTACTGAACAAGCGAGTTAAGAGGCAAAAGATCCACAAGTCAAGAAGAAAGATAATATGGATCATATATAGAGAACAAAAAAAAATAATCTCCCTATACTCTCAAAACATCACAACAATCATCAAAAAAATTATGCGAAATCAAACTCAAAGAAGGATAAAAAAAAAAACAATTCAAAAGCAACCTCTAAATAGAATTTGATCTATTTGTTCTTAATGATATTTGCCTTTTCAATTGAGATGGAACAATACTTTGAATCCAAAAATAATCAACATATATTATCTTCTGCTTCGATCGATAAATTCAACCTTTGTAATGTAATGTAATGAAATATTTGAACTAACCTTTGGAAAGGAGCAAGAAAGTGAACAAAAGGGTCAACTTAAATGAAAGCATATTTATGTTTTCGAGATAATACTTGGTGACAATATGAAATGAATATTGGAATATCAAAACCTCTGCATTTCATGTTATATATATAGGGAGAATTGAAGTCTATAACTTATACTAGTCTCTTCAATGTCAAATAGTGCAATGATATTCCTAAATCAATCACTTAAAAAATGTCCTTACTAAGAAATGCATGTATGTATGGCCACTTAAAGTTAATTTGGTGATTTTTTTTTTTTACAAATCCCTATTAAGATATGTGCAATTGTGCATAACCTTTAAATAAGAGGATATCTATAGAAAAATAATTAATTATTAGTGGTAGTAAATGGATGAATTGAATCGGATTGGCAGATTAAAAAATGGATTGAGCTAAAATAGAATAAATTGAATTGGATTGGATTTGAACGGATTGAAAATAGATTGAGGAGCCTTAGAGCCTGTTTGGCAATGCTGTTAAAAATTGCTTAAATCTAGAAACATTTTTTTAAAATATAGAAAAATGCTTTTGAAAAAAAAACATTTTGTATTTGACCAATCTTTTTTTTTAAATGTTTTAAGAGTTGAATTATGAAAAAAAAGATAAGTATCAATGTATTTTTAATATTAAGATTATTTTATATAGAGAAACTATTTTAAATATATATATATTATAAAATTTTTAATTAGTTTGTTTTATTAAATTAAAATGTGCATATTCAAAATTTTAATCAATATTATACCTTTTTGGGGAGGGTTGAAATCTATAATTTTTTTATTTTTTTCTAATCTTGCAAAAATATTGTTGTTACCTTTTTTCTAATACTGCAAAATAATATTTAAAATGATATATAAACGTAAAATAAAATAAAAATTTATTATATAAAAAATTAAAAATAAAATTCTTTAATGAAATCTAATCAAACTTATTATATGTGCTAACTTTGATAAGAGATATATTGGTAAATAGGTATATAAGGAAGGGATATTTTAGTCTTGAAAAAAATAATTCTCTGCTTCTACTTTTTTTTTAAGAAGCAGAAATTTTTAGTTTCTTCCCAAAAGCAGAAAAATTATTTTTGCTTCAATTTAAAAGCATTTTTACTGATTTGCCAAAAACACTTGATTTAAAAAAAAATAAAAAATTCCTCAAAATAAGTATTTTTGACCTCCTAACAGCAATGTCAAATAGACTCTTGGAATAGGATACAAGATAATCTTCATAACAATAATTAATGATTGTATGTATCATTGTCCGCAACAAATTTTAATAATTTTATTAATAAAATAATGTGGGTACAAATTTATGTGTTCCCTCATTCTTCTCTCTGAATTTTCTTTGTGATTTGAAGGATGTAATAGCGTCTTTCTTGAATGTAGGATGATTTGAACCTTCTTAGGATTGATTTATTTGATCTCTCCAAGTAAGGAGGATTTTGTGCATCTTCTTGACGTATAAATTTAATTGTCAAGAAAAGTTCAGCCAGATTCAATTTGATCTTTGTGAATATTCTATTAATTTATGTAATTTTTGAGATGCCTGAATAAATTACTCTTATAGAGGCATGAACTAGGGTTTATGGTATAGTAGCCTCCGAAAATTCTAACTAAAATTGAACACGTCTTGTGAAATTCAATTAGAACTAAACATTTTTGGTAAAGTCCCAATAAAAATTAAATACATCTTGTAGAGTCTCATCAAATTTTGTTGTCTACAATCATGATAATGAATAAATTATTTACATCACATCCTAAAAAAGAATATAAATATAAATATTTTATACATTAAACTACTTTTTATTTATTTTCAGAAGGATGATTTATCAAAGAAAGTATGTTCTTTTGAGAGACCTTGACTATTTGATAGGCAAAGAGGTCACTTTTTTGGAGGCAAAAAATACAAAATATGAAAGTTTTTTTCAAAAAAAAGGATTTTTTTTAAAAAGTGACTGCTGAGAATATGAAGGATTATACCAACTTTGCAATTAGATGACTTGTTAATGTAGATTTTGCCTACCACAAAATAATATTACAGTAGTTTTATTTAATTAAGATAATTTAAAATCACTTGTATGAACTCGTTCACGGTATCAATTTTAAAATCATATAAAGGAGGGTTTGTCAAGGGTCAATAGAGACCCATAAAAATAGAGTTAAGGATGTCCACACATCTTTACCCTTTCAAAGTCCTATTTTTAGAAGTACAATAAAGTTTTTGTTGTAGTTGTTTTTATTAAGATAATTTAAAATCAATATTATCGATTCTATGAAAATGTATTGAAGTATAAATTGAAAGGATAATTGTATTGTGAACTGAATGTGGAGGACATGATCTTAAATAGAAAAGCATGATGGTCGAAAGTTAAAGGAAAGAGTTAGTAAATAGTCGAGTGATTCTCCTTTTATGTGAGAACATGATTCTAGCTTAGTAGTTAGTACATCTTATTTTCTCGCTCTTAAGTCTTATCCCAAGATAATAGAAGAACAACCATGTTTGCATTAAAAGAAAATCCATGCTAAAACAACAAGATAAAAATATCTTTTTTTAAAATATTATAATATTATTTTATGAGGATCATCATCAATATTCATACTAGATGATGTTTACATCGCAATCGGGATGGGGAGAATTAATTGCTCATTTTTTTTGTTATGAATTTAGGTTCTTCATCATAAGAAACTAGTGGAGGGTATAAGTTGCAACGTTGGCAATAGCAAGTGTTGTGTGCACAAATTGGAGTTCCATCATTGCTACAATTAAAATGGCAATCTCCTGTTGTTTGACATGGTGTTACTGAACCTGCATAACCTGTTAAAAATAAACAAAAAAATCGATAAAAATATAATAAATCATAATAATTAACAATTCAAAATATTTCTTTAAAACGTTAAAAACACACACAAAAATTCATTCAACTATCCAAAAAATAACTTGTCACATAAAATGAGTTAGAAAAAGTATGAAAATAAAAAGAATAGAAAACAACTTCTTCTAAAGTTAAAAAATACAAATGAAGATGTTAGTCAAAATAAAATTTAAAACTAAACATTTTTCTACCATCAAATCATTTAAAAAAACAAAAAATCAAATTCAAGAAACAAAAAAACTAAAGCGAAAAGAATGTGTATCGGATATAGAAAACAAAGAAAAATCTCCCTATACTCTCAAAACATCAAAACGATCTTTAAAAAACTTATTCAAAATCGAACACCACAAGAAATAAAATAAAATAGTACAAAAGCAACACATGAACAATAATAGTAGAGGGGTAAATTTTTTGAAATAACACAAAAGATACATAGGAACCAATAAGATCATTTACTTTTAAGAAAATAATCTAAAACTTACATTGCCAATTGAGCAAAAAGATGGAAATCAAGATCACTTTGAAGGAAACCATATTCATCTTTTTTTTAGATAATAATACTTTGGTGACTATATAATAATTTTTTTTTAGTGTGAAATCATCCTTACAACAATTGTATTTATAGAGAAGTGAAGGCAATCCAAAAAAAATAGTCTATGTAGGTTCTTAAATGTAAAACCCCATTTTTCTAAATCAGTCACTATAGATTATTTCTTTATAAAGGGTAGATAGCTACATAATTTAATATGGTGAAAAAAAATTATACTAAGAAATCAAAAAAATGGAATATGCTATTATTGTTTCTTTTATTTAGAAGTTGAGGGGTAAAAGATTGAATTGTAGAGATAAGAACATTTTTATTAGTAATTTACTTGTCAAATACAAAGGAAAATAATGGTTAATTTCTGATCCTATTTTTTGGGAAAAAGGAAAATTGTAATAACATCATAATAATAATAAGAAAGATTTGTACTTATTTCTGAATTATTTCTTGCTTTTCTTGTTTAAAAAATGGAAAAACAAGTGGACTCGTAAAAGTAGATTCTTGTATTTTAATTAAGATAAATTGACTCTGCTTATGTGAGCTCGTTTATTTTATTGATTTTAAATTCTTATAAAGGGTGAAGGGTTGTTGAGTATCAATTTAAAACAATTTCTCTATTTCATAAATGTAGAATGCATATATTTATTTTTTTAAAACTCCACCCATAAAATTACAAGTGATGATTTTCTTGTTGTTATTGTTATTTTAATTAAGATAATTTAGATTAAAATTGTCAACTCACTGAAAATATACTGAAGTGCAAAATGAACGGATAATTGATATTGTGAATTGGAATTTGAACATGACATAGACATATTTTTAAGCTCATTAAGAACTTAATCCTAATAGAAAAGTATGGAGGTCGAATATAAAAGTAGAGTGTTGATGGATAATTGAGTGATTTTTCTCTTTTTGATAAAAGAGCACGATTCTAGCTTAGTCCACCTTGTTTGCTCTCTCTTCCGCTTATCATGATCATTTAATGTTTTATTATTATTATTTTATCTTTTGATTGTATTATTTTTTTTAACTTGGATTTTTGTTACTATTTTTATGTTTTTATGTCAATACTTTTCTTTTCTACATTATTTTTATCATAACTTTTACTCTTAAATCTGTCAAATCTATTTTTGAAAAACACTTTTGAGCTGAAAAATCATCAAAAATAACATTTTTATATATCACAAAATAGGAGTAAAATCTGCATACGTTCTGTACCCTCCACAGTACATTGAGCAAGTTATTGTTATAGTTGAGTTGAATGTTAACATTTTAGTTCATGAAGTTATTGTTGAGGATATAACTAAATGATATAATTAAATAATAAAAATGTATAATAGCTTAAACTTTTAGATGAGATGATCGTACACTTCATCAGGGTATTAGGATAGGCAAAGCTTTTGAGATTGAATCTCACTGCCATCCATATCAAAAAAAAATTCTACTTACTTGGCTCATGAAAAAAAATAACCAAAAAATTCAATTTGAATTTTGTTTTTTAAATTTTTTAATAAAAATAGAAGTCTATATATTTAATTATTCTCGTGAAGCTAGTGGAGTAGTATCAAATCCTTCGTATACATGAAATTTTTGTCCACTTCAATTTAATGGCTAATTTAAATTTATTATTTTGATAATAAATTTTATTTTCTCACCCATACTCTTGTTAAATCTATTACTATGGTATAGCCGAAAACAAATTTATGCATATACAAAGAATGAACTACATTATTATTTTTTTGAGATTTGGAGGGTCATAATCTGAAATTTGTTCATCATTGTTTTAAAAAAGAAAATCACTTTTAAATTATTTTTTTCATTCACTTTTCTTTCTTTTTATTTTTCATATTTTCACACTAAAAAGAAAAAGTAAAGTTATCGAGATAAGACAATAGATCCATAGAGAATATATTTATAATCGAGAATATCATTAAGAAGGCATTTTTTAATTAATAGTCACTTTACATTATTTTTTTCCATGAATTTTAAGACAAATTTAGGATTTAAAGGATTTGGGTGGCACATCCATCACTAACCAAAAAGACTTAATAGAAAGGATGGATCTAGTCGATTAATTTTGGATTAATTCGATTAGGTCTTTAATTTTATTGGTAAATAAATAAATTTAATTTAATTTAATTTTTCACATTTTATTTAAATAGCTAGATAGATTCTAGTCTAGAATAAAGTTGCAAAACAAAATCAATAACTCTTGAAAGAGAACATCAAATTAGATAATTTGCTAAAAATGTAGCTTAATTTGTAGATATATTTTTGTTTGACTAGATTAATTTATCTTTAATAGTTATTGAGTTAGTTTTTCCGTCTTAATTATCAAATTTTATTACAGCTATTTGAAACAAAAGCATTATTTTAAAATTTCTTATTCGTTGATTTCTTTTAATTATCAATACTGAATGTTTGAGTGATTGAATATTGGTTGATTTCTTTTCTTGTTCTATACAACTTATTGCAAATATACAAGTTAAACATAGGGAAAAGGGTAAAAAATACTCTTCAGCTTTGATTTATTAGTTGACTATACCCCTGTCGTTAAAATAAAGCTATTTATGCCCTTGTCGTTACCAATTTCACCATTTATACCCCTCAATTGACGGAAATCCCCAAATTAACTCAAATTAACCAATTTTAACCCGACTCGACCCGAACCACCTAATAATATAAACCCATTTTTGTTCATCTTCATTTCTATTAATCTTCATCTTTAAAATTAATTTTTAAAAAAGTCCAACATAATAACAAATCAACAAATTAACAAGCAAAAGCTGTAACAGTGCCCAAAAATGCATAATATCAAACCAAAAATTAAAATAATCAACAACAAAGTGTAATAGCATACACAAACTTGAACAACGAATATGAATGAAAAATTATTGGAGCTTGAACTCCCTAACCAAATTTGAAACACAGAGAATAGACTGAAAAATGTAAAAGAAAAATAAATCATCATAAAATATAAGAATGGAAAGAAAATAGAGGGTCACCGGAAAATGGGGGTGAAGCTCGGTCGTGGAGCTGTGTTGGTGTTGTTAATTGGTTCGAGAAATGAGTTTGCTGATTTTGGCGTTGGGAGAGAGGTTGTGGTGGCTGCTGATTTGCAGAGCCTCGCCAGAGTTCATGGTCATTGTTCACCGGAGTTGGAGCCAAAAACACATATACAACAAAAAAAAACGTAAAAGGGGAAAAGGGAGGGGACTGGCGGCGGTCGCTCTTCGCTGGAGTTCGTGGATGGAGCAGATGGTTTTTGCTAATTGTTTGATGGGTGTTTTCAAATGGATTGTTTACAGGTTGTTTTTGAAAAGGAACCCTTGAAGATGAACAAGATAGAACAAAAATGGGTTATATTATCAAGTGGGTTGGGTTGAGTCGGGTTAAAATTGGTAATTTAAGTAAAATTGATTGATTTGAGTTAATTTGGGAATTTCTGTCAATTGAGGATATAAATGGTGAAATTAGTAACGACAAAGACATAAATAACTTTGTTTTAACAGCAGGGTATAGTCAACTAATAAACTAAAATTAAGGGGCATTTTTTTACCCTTTTTCCTTATTTTAAAATTTCTTCAGTTTACGGTGAAAATTTCTTTTTATCCCTCAGTTACTATTGCATGAAAAGTTGCCTTTGCTGTTTTAAAATATCGATGATCGATAAATTACCATATTCACTTGAAAATATTCATGATAGATATTCATAAATGGTCTCATAATTATGATTTGTTTTCACCAAAGTCGCTTAACTATATTTTTTAACAAAAAGAATCATAATTTTTTGCTTTTACTAACACAAAAACCACATATACCAAAAAATCTAACTTCTTGTGTATAATTCTTTTTTTATTATCTTTCTTTTTTATCTAATAATTAATACAAATTCAATTAAAAAGACCGACCCAATTTAAAACCCAAATTCGATAGGTAATAGTAATTGTTTACTCTTTCGTTTTAATCGGAAAAAAAATACAAACTCAGCTAATAAGAATCGATTCGATCAAATTTCGCAAAAAAAAAAAAAGAAACTCATATCCTTATTTAGAATTTTTTTATATAAGGATCATCTCATCCTGTGTTTTAAAAGGCAGGTGCGTGATGCGAGACATTTTATACCGTACAGGGTGAGGCGTAAGCCTCGAGACACGGGATATAAGTCTCATAAATTTGCGGGGCGTAGTCTCATGTATATTCAAATTTATAATTTTATTACTATTAAAATAAGCAAAAGTAAACCTTTCAATTATTTTACAAATAATTTTTTATAAATAACCTATAATATATAGAAATTATATTATGATTTTTATTTGACATAAGTATTAATAATCAATAATAATGAAGAAAAAAAGTATTATAATTACTATTTGAGAAATATCATTACACCAATAATAAAAAATATGGTTTAAAGCAAAAAAGGTTAAAAAAATAAATTAAAAACATCTGGGCCTACGTTTTTACGCCCAGGACTTACGTTTTTATGCCTAGGACTTACATATTTATGCTCGAGGCTTACACCTCAAATTTTAGAACGTACGCCTTATGGATCTACGTCTTTAATTTACGCCCCAGATCGTTTTTAGTACACCCCTCCCCGAGACTCGCCCTAAAAACATTTTTGAAAACACTGAATTCTCATCTGTTACCAATTATATTTTTCTGTAAAATATAGAATTGTATTCCTTCATATAAAAATAATAAAGATATGTTATTATCCTTTTAAATTAGAGATTTCAAAATTTCATCTCATCGAACTATTCTCATTTTTTAAAATTATAATTTACTTTAATTCAATGTAAGTATCTAGTAAGGAACCAATATATATAAATCAGTTCATGCATATATGATTTGATTTACAATAAAAATACACAAACGATTGAAGTAAAAACGATTAATAAATTAATTAAAAAATATTTTGAAGTAGTGTTTTGTTAAAGGACAAATCGTCAATCATCTTTTAATGAGTAATTTGATAAATTAATTTTTAATATAAAAATTGTTACATTTTGTTGTATAGTAAGAAGTAAAATTTTACAGAGTAATAGTTACTACAACCTGCATCAAAAAATTCAATTGATAATCAGTTTTTCAAATTCATTCACACTTTTAACATTTTAACTTATGCATATGTATTTTGATCGATGAGTTGGACAAAATAAATAAATTTATATTTATTCGTTAAAAAGTAAATATTATTACTCATGAAATTTGAATTCTAAT
Source organism: Solanum tuberosum (assembly GCF_000226075.1). NCBI lineage: Eukaryota > Viridiplantae > Streptophyta > Magnoliopsida > Solanales > Solanaceae > Solanum > Solanum tuberosum. The sequence goes on from NW_006239233.1 coordinate 572,340, forward strand.
TGAGTTGGATCGATAATTTTTAGTTCAATCTTACATTATTAGAATAATAATAAATATAGTAAATTAATTTTGGTGGAAAAAAAAAACTTATAGTTATGTGGTCATTGTAAAATTTACCTTTTTCACTAAATTTCAAGACAATAGAAGAACGATCTAGATTGCATAAAAGAAATCCATACTAAACAAAATGAAATCTCTTTTTCCAATATAATTGTTTATATTTTGAGGATCATCACCGATGTTCATACTAATTAATTTTTATATGTAATCGGGACGATACCAATAATCGATCATGTTTTACTTATAAAACTAGATTCATCATCAACAATAGAGGAGTCTGGAGGGTATAAATCACAACGTTGGCAGTAGCAAGTATTGTTTTTACAAATTGGAGTTCCAGTGCTGCCACACGTAATATTGCAATCCCCTACTGTTTGGCATGGTGTAGCTGCATAACCTATTAAAAAACGGAAAAAAAATCGATAAAAATATTATAAGTCATAACAATTAACAATATAAAAAATTATGAAAAATCTATTTATACGCTCAAAAACATCTAAACGATCTTGAAAAAGCCTATGTAAAATCAAACACAACAAAAAATAAATAAGAGATGTACAATATTGAACTTACCTTGCCAAATGAACAAGAAGTTGAATATCAAGATCACTTTGAAGGTAACCATATTCATCTTTTTGGATAATAGTTTGATGATTATGTAATAATTTTTGTCTGTGTAAATCATCTTTACAACAATTGTGTATTTATAGAGAAGTGAAAACAATCCAAAAAATATATCTATGTAGGTTCATAAATGTAAAACACCAATTTTATAAAATAGTCACTATATATTATTTTTTTATAAATGATAGGTAGTGACATAATTTAATGTGGTGAGAAAATTATACTAAAAATAAATAAATATATTCTTTATTATTTATTGGGTGAAAAATATTTATATCTGTTTACTTTGCTTCAAAAAGCAAAACTCCCTCCTCATGCATCCCCGCACCCCCACCCCCGTCCTAATTCATGTTGTCTAAAAGTTATTTAATTCTTATATTATCAATCTTTTTCATTTTTTTATTTTTAAATTCAAATAATATTTTTTTTGTACAAAATAAAAATATTTCTTAGACAAAAAATATTGAGAAATACTAATTGGTATATATACTCCCTAGTGACGTTCTAGGATAAAATAAATGAGCAAAATATAAATTTATAACTTTATAAATAATAATCAAAACTCTAACATCCATTTACACAAGTTAAAATAACACCAAGAGTTGTAAATAAATTTTATATTTCTCATATATTTATAAATTATAGAATAAAAGATAAAATAAAACTTAATTATATAAACATACCCGTGCAAACACACATTCCTATAGGCTATATACATACTTAATATATGCACTATTAAAATAAAAAGAGAAAAAGGTCAAAAATACCCCTCAACTTTGTTTTATTAGTTGACTTTACCCTCGCCGTTAAAATAAAGTTAATTTTACCCCTCCCGTTACTAATTTCACCAAATTTACCCCTCAATTGGATGGAAAACCCAAATCAACTAAAATTACCCAATTTCAATTAAATAACTCAATTTTTTTCTCTTTTTTAATCCGAACCCGACCCATTTATACCAAATTAAAACCCCAAATCAAGCTCCGGCAATCCCATTCATTTTCTCCGTTTTCCGGCGAAACACCACCAAAACAACCTCCAAACGACCACCTGAAACCACCACTCAAAACCCCAAAAACCAGAAACGACATCAAGAAAACATTAACAACAAACCCATTTTCCTCTACTTTCCGGTGATGACAACAAGACCTTTCTTCTCCATTTCCGGCCAGTTCTAAGCTGGAACAACATTAAGCAAACCACCCACCGCCGGAATCATTCAAACAGCCGCGAAACCTACCTGAAACAACTCTCAAACACCACCCTCTCCACGCCAAAATCCAGTGGTAAAACCACACTTCAGACCTCCATCACCCAAGCTAAAACAACCAGCAAATGACCACCAGACCACCAGTTCTCCGACCTCCAAACAACCAACCAACAAAACCCCGACCAAAACCCCATCGGAAAACAACTGAAGCACCGACAACAACCACAACTTCATATCCGACTAGGCTCAACAAGCAAGCAATAACATAGTTTTAGATCTGCCCGCAGGAAAGCAAAATCCGATGATTGAACGAGCTCCGAGCTCCGACCACACTAGTGTGCTAAATCTCTCTAATCTTCTTCATATACTTCCTGTATTGAATGTGGTCATGGAGGAAACCCACTGTCAATCTTGGATGGGATTTTCATTGCAGTCAAGGATGACAATGATTGCTATTTTCATCCGAGTATTTGTTTAACTTCAATTTTAGTAGTATGTGTTTCAATGGAAGAAGGAGATGGAGAAGATTAGAGAGATGGGTTTAGGGTTCTAATTTGATATAAATGGGTCGGGTTTGGATTAAAAGAAAAAATCGGGTCATTTACTTGAAATTGGGTAATTTTAGTTGATTTGGGTTTTCCATCCAATTGAGGGGTAAATTTGGTGAAATTAGTAACGGGAGGGGTAAAACTAACTTCATTTTAACCGCGAGGGTAAAGTCAACTAATAAAGCAAAATTAAGGGGTATTTTTTACCCTTTTCCCAAATAACAATCATATACACACATACAATGCACATCAAATTTATAGAAGAATTATTTTACTTATTATATTTTTATTTGGGGTAACTTTCTACTAATAATGTACAAATCTATGAATACCTAGTCTAAAATAAAATATTATATAACATAAAAATGTAATACACAGATGGAGGTAGGATTGGGCTACCAATTAAATTCGGTATGATTCGACATTTTGAAGTTTGATTTCGATATTTTGTAATATGAAAAATTAGTAGCCATTATTTGTTCAACTTCGACTAACATATACTTATATATAAACTTCAACAACTAATAAAAAGCATCAATTGTATCATACTAACATATTACACATGTAAAATTATATATATTTAAAAGAAAATACAAACAACTCCTTTTGTTACTCAATTACATCTAAAATAAATTTAAATCAAAATAGAATAGTCAAAGTTAGTTTGACTGCATATTTATTAGTAATTTAATAATATATATATGTATATATGTTATTTATGTAACTATATACTTCGGTATGGTGTTCGAGTCATTTATAAATATCAAATACCATACTGAATATCAAACAAAAATTAAATGTATACCATATACCAATACTAAATACCTTAATATCAAACCACGATATCAAAGATTTCGATTTGGTATGATAATTCAGTATACACCATACCATACCATGCCCACTCTTGAGGATTTGAAAATAGAATTAGCCTGTATCATAACATAACCAACTGTGGCAATGCCTTATTCAAAAGAAATTTCATCAAGTAATACTATCAACTAAATCAAATGCCTCAATTATGTGCCAAAAATTCATGTACAAAATGAAAATCTGAGGAGAGAGTACTCTCTCTACAGTCAAAATTGGTGGACAAAACTACGGTATTGAGTACATGATACCAGTAACAATGACTAAATACGATTAAACGGAACGTATTCTGCTGATATCCAATATCTGTTCACTGAGAAGTCAACCTATAATAATCACGTCAAACGTCTACGATATAAATGACCAGAGGCTGCTCATGATCATCGATTAGCACCTAATGGAAGAGGTAAGCAAGGATCATGGATGCAACTTGGTCTGGTTAATCATCCAAATAATAATAGGATCCAGCTGACTTCTGCTCTCTATCCTTAGTTGATTCAAGTTTGTTAATTCTTGGACGAAAATTAGTCGGGTCCCTTCTAAATGTGATGTTCAGATGCTGCACAATTTGGATACCACATCAATAACAAGAAAAAAGAAAACAAATCTCATCAACAAATCAGAGCAGAATATAAAGCTAGCAATTGTTATAACATGTGAAAGTATGTCGATGAATCTTGAAATACTAAAAATGTTAGTAAGAGAACTTTATGAGTAATGAGTCAGGGCTAATAAAAGGTAACAAGCAAGAGTATGCAGAAGGCTTACTGATAAAAATAAGTTCATTCCGGTCAACAATGATTGAGGTGCATTTGCAACACAATCTATGGAAGGCGTCCCCTCGTATACAATGACTCTATCTGCCAGGTAAGTTGCCATTATAAAGTCGTGCTCTACAATAAATGCAGTCTTCTTCGCGTGAAGAATGAATCTCTTGATGACTTTGGAAGCTACAATACGTTGCTCAGAATCAAGATAAGCACTCGGCTCATCGATCAGATATATATCAGCAGGCTGCCGAGTTAAGTAAACAAGTGAGGTTACAATTTATAAATACATCAGTGCAATAGTCTTCATATTCAGCCCTTGCAGACAAACTTTGCTCTTCATCTACACTTCACTACTAAGGGGTCGTTGGTAGGATGCATTAGCTCCATGTATTACTTGTACCTTGTTTGACACATTTTTTTAACCTAGGTATAACTAATGTACACACTCTATTTGGTATTATGCTATGCATAACTAATACATGAGAAACCATGGTATTACTAATGCAAGATTTTAATGCATGCATTAGCATGGGTAAAGACACAATTGCTCCTCAAACCTTTTCCACATCCTTTCCTTTGTATTCGGGAAGTTTATTTTTGTAATCAAACAATCTTTTTTTAGAAATATGCAATGCATATTATTTTTAATATACCAAACCAAACACTACATAAGAAATAATCTTAGCATAAGCATTACTACTAAAGTCAGCATTACTTAAACATCTATTCAGCACAATTCTTATACACTACCAAACGACCCCTAAGAGTACCCTCTCATGTTTATTATTGTGCAGTAAGAAACACATATTTTCAATAATAATAACAGCACATGGTTGGACTTATAATAAACAAAATGGAGGCAGAAGAGCAGCAAGATGCAATACGGATGTTAACTACCCAAATGCAATCCAAGAAGCAAATGGAAATTTCTTGCTTGTTTTGTCGATTAAATTTGCAAAACCCTCAATTTGACACCCCAGACCAGGGAAGAAAATAAAAACAACAAACCTAAAAAAAATGCTACAACATCAACAAACAGATGGAGAGGACTTGTTGCATTGTTGGATCAGATGCCTTCACATTGCAACAAAACATACCTTCCCTCTAAGTTAAGAGGAAATTTCATTAATATAGAGTACCAAGAAGGTACTGCAAAATACAGAAAAGAACATCAACAAAGCTGTTACAGTTTCATCTCTAATACATCCAAATATTCTAAATTAGGGTCTGATAGCCAACACTTGCAATGCCATTCAGCAAAAGTAGGATACAATACAGTAAAATTAAGAGAAGGATAGAAAGAAAGAAATGCAGTATCTGTCATTGAGAGCCAAAAAAGAAAAAAGAACGCAGATTCTGTTTGATTGGACCAAGGCATCTACCAAATCAATGTACAAAACAACCAAAACAGCAGTTCTACAAAGTGGGAGAAAAATTACCTTTCCAAGGCACAGGGTTAAGGCAACTCTTTGCAACTCACCACCAGAAAGGTTCACAACTTCTTGGTCCATCAATTGCTCAATTTGGAGAGGCTTCATCACATCTGAACAAAACTGGGGGTGCATATAAGAATCACGTATTTTCTGATGTAGCAAATGCCTCACGGTGGATTGAAATTTTGGACTAATTTTCTGGGGCTTGTATGAAACATTAAACTCTGGTATCTCAACATTAGAACCTTCCACCACATCAGGCTTTAATAGCCCAGCCTGCAGTATACACAAACACAAGTGGGAGAGTTTTTATAACACAGAAGACTGGAAACAGCAGTCATTTCAGACATGACATAATTGTAAAGCAAAGCATACCAGCATGCGAATGAAGGTTGTCTTCCCAGTCCCATTCTCACCAAGCATCACAACAATCTGTGAATCAGTAAATTCACCCTCGGCAACCTTAAGCTTGAAATTACCCTGAGTCTTAGTCATGGTTGGATATCTGTAACGTGCATATGATTCAATTTCCTCAGCGGCCTCTTGTGGGATCTCAGCAACCTATGGAAAAATGTTAATGTTCAGATAATAGTTTTGCCATGACGTGTGGGGTTACACAAGAATCTGAGTTTTACCTTAAAAGTAAGAGATTCATCACGGAAACGTAGATTTTCTGTAGGAACAAATCCAGCCAAAAATATATTAATTCCTTCCCTGACCGAGAAGGGTAGAGTCACAACCCCATATGCACCAGGCTTCCCATATAAGCAGCAAATGAAATCCGACAAATAATCAAGCACACTAAGATCATGCTCCACAACGATGACATAGCTGAAACATAGAGAATATTTCAGTATGTGACTAATAATTAGAAATCTTGATTGTTGAAAAGTCATACGAGAATGAATTAGAACCTATCTGGTCGAAGCAAGGATCTGACTACTTGGGCAGCTTTAAGCCTCTGCCTCACATCAAGGTAACTCGAGGGCTCATCAAACATGTATATCTCTGCATTTTGTATAGCAACAACAGCAATAGCAAACCTCTGAAGCTCTCCACCAGATAGATCACCTACATTACGATCCAAAACTTGATTCAGCTCTAGATCAACACAGAGTTTTTCCTTCACGCCTCTCTCATCTTTTTGGTCAAGCACTTGTCCGACATTGCCCTGAACTGCCCTTGGAATATGGTCGACATACTGAGGCTTGATAATTGCCTGTTTGAAAAAAACTTCAAATTACAAATGAATAAAATACTATATGGGTGATTGGACGCAACAAATAACGAGCTAAAGAAAAAAGACATCTTGATGTACAACGGTGATGAATTTTAAAATTTAAGTTGTTCAACAATTCTTTGAATCATGCATTCCATCATTTTCTTACACTAGCTCAGCATCCTTTATTACTTGAAACAGAAATGGCCTACTGAATATTTTATTCGGATGTAGCAGGTGGCCTTGCTTCTCCCTAGTAGTAAAAAGAATATGCCAGAATTTTTATACAAGTTACGGACACCGCCGCACTACTATTGGAACAATGAAAAACATTACAGAACTAGGTCAGGACCAGAGTTAGGTGGACAACTAGTAATGATTTGACCAATCACAATGGTACAGCAGAAGACCACCTATTCTGGAGAGCTACAATGCTCTCCTGGTCAGACAACTAAATCCAAAGGTGAGTGATACTCACAAAAAGAGCAAGGAGCATTTAGGATAGCTGAAACACTGAATCAGAAGTTACCTTTAAGTTATCTTCCAGAATGCGAGTGAAATAGTTCTGCAGTTCGGATCCTCGGAAGTGAGTCAAGATCTCTTGCCAATCAGGAGGGTTCTGCCACAGAAGGATTAAAGAACGCATAAGCAAACTGTATGGCCATGAATTGACTAGTCAAGCAGGATGCAGAAGAGTAGTACACTGAAGCGCCCCAAGTTTGGTTTCAATTTTCCAGCCAAAATTTTTAGGGCAGTTGACTTCCCAATACCGTTTGTGCCAACCAGACCAAGAACCTGTCCTGGCCTAGGGACTGGTAACCTGCAACAATTTTTTCAAGAATTAACTTATAAACAGATATTTGATTACCAAAAGACTTCTCCAGAAGAGCTGCAGCTTAAACAGACCTGTGCAATTTAAAAGTGTTGGGACCATAACGATGGGTTGTATCCTTGTCTAAATCCTTTGGCAGATTGATGATCATAATTGCTTCAAATGGACATTTCTGTATCATCAAATACAATATCAGTTAGCCGGCACAATGACTATCTGCAGCAAAATGTATCCCCACATTGTAATATATACAAACCTTCACACAAATACCACATCCAATACACAACTCTTCCGAGATGAAAGCAATCTTCGAGGTTGCAGTGACCTCTATACATAACTTACCTGCAAAACAAAGCTTAATTGACTGAAGAACATATATGTAAACACTGCATATTATACAAATGAGCAACCATATTTCCCTGCTATACAAAGTAATACTACACTCAGTTGTACATATTCCAAAATCGACCCTTTGCCCCAATTTATATGACATTTTCCTTTTTAATCAATCCCAAAAAGAATGACACATTTCTTAGTTATCAAATATTTAATGATACTATCAACATTTTACGCATGTTGGATCCCACTTATTTGACAAAAAATCTATCAAGGTATACTCTTCCATTAAAAAATTCATTTATTAAGGGTAGTTTTGGAAGATTGCAAAAGTACTCCCATATTTCATAAAGGTGTACTCTTCTATCAAAAAATTCATTTATTTCAAGGGTAGTTTGTACATTGCAAAGTCTTCCCAACCAGCCAAACTACTACACATGACCTGGGACCGAGGGGGTATTTGATTAGTCAGTCAATCAACTACACCTCGATTCCAACGATTAAAAAAACAACTACACCACAATTCTAAATAGGGGTCAACTACATGAGTCCTTCAGAACCAGACAGTCAGTCCACTCCACTTAGATCCATTTCATTCAAATCCTGGATAATTTTCTTTTTACGGCAAATTATGGGCTCTCTAAACCAGAAGTTCTCTTATCTTACACTCATCCATAAACTGATGCACAAGTATCAAACCCAACTAAAAAAGGCTTAGTATAATTGAAAGGACAAGAACTAAACCTTAATTATAAGCTGGTTTGGTCTAAACAGTTTCATGCTTCCTCTGTTCTATTCTTAACAGTCCACATCGATTCAGAGAGCCTCGCCTCCTTTTAATACCTCAATTATCAAGATAGAATGAATTAACAGAAGAAAGAACGATTTACCACCAACCTAATAGTCTAATATTTCTGTGTTACAGCAGTATAAAGAACAAATGCTGAACAGTAGATTCCTTTGGAATTTTGCCCATATAGCCATGGTTGTTCTTACGCATACCTATATAGACCTCATATGCCAGAACTCTTATGTTCTTTCCCGAGATTTTTTAATATTTCTTTTACTGCATTTCAGAGCATACAACCCTTGGTTAAAATCCCTTTTATCCTCTTCCTCACAATCAACAGAGTGATTCCATCCAAAGCTTACCTTGCCTAGACAGAAAAAACCTACATATACTTCTCGAATATCCATTCCTAATGAGAGAATTCCACCAAGTCTTTGCAGCGGCATCTACTTTCCCCAACAATGACTCCAACACAACCTCAAAGTGACAGAGGAAGGTTTTCAACCCTTGTTTCGTTTTTCCTTTTTTTCTTGTTTGGTGTATGTATTCAGGAACAATTATAGTGCATGCCTATCCACAGAAAACTACATGTAGGACATCTACTTTCTATGCATGGTAGGACATGGTGGCCACCAACCCTCACTCCTATGCAATAGCTTACAAACCACACCGGAGAGGTAACAAGGGGTTTCGAACTTGAGACCTCCAACATGGAAGTCCCAAGTTTAACCACTGGGCCACCCCAAAAGGTATCTACTTTGTATTCATTTATTTATAGATATAAAAGTGCAATTCAAGAATAAATGTCTAATCCCAACTACAGAACGGTCAGCAGGCTGAATTCATTATAAAACATAAAACAAAAATCTATAGTTTTTTATACTTATAACAATCAAAACTACAGGTTAACGCGTCATCAACTTCCAAGACAAAACCTTTTTTAAAAGCTCATATTCACTTCGAAAGGCTACACAGCAAAAATACATAAACTTTGATTTACCCACGAAAATCCCAATACTCATACATGATTACAACTTTGACCTATAATTTCATAAGAAAAAACACAACTTTTTAGCACAAAAATAACCAAACAAATCATCAATAACACATATAAAAATCAAATAGGTTTACCAGTTTTAACAACTGGGCAGCACTTTTTACATAGTAGCCCGCACTTCTTTGGCTTGCACCTGTCGCTGTTAAGGACGGCTATACGGCTCAATCTCTGATCCGACATATCTCTCTTTCACAAAAAATAAATACAGAAAAAATTGAAATAGAATGGAGAAATTGCTGAATTCTTAGAGAGAAAGGGGGAAACAAGGAGAGATTTTAGAGTTCTGTTTTCACAATTCCTAGTTGGGATTGTTTTCAAGGAGAACTAGAAATTATAAAACTTAACCTTAATTATTTAATTGACAATTAGTATATAACTAATAATACGTACTAGTATAATATTGATACACAAAAATAAAAGTTTGAATAGAATCATTGATACAATCGGATACAAATTATGATTTATATTAGAATTATATATGATATATATCTTTATTATGATTTGATTTGATATAGTTTGATACAAAATTATGATTTATTGAGATTGTATATAATACAGTATTTGATCATATGATCTCATATATATCTCACATACAATTCATTGAAAACAACATGTTTCTAACATTTCCCCCCTCTCTCTCGTATGCCTTTCTCGTCCCTTTAATTGTCTTTATATTAACGAACAACCAATATGTATTAGACTGTATTCATTGATACAAATTGTATTTGTACAATCTATATACATATTTAATATCTCTCTGCAGTCGATATACATATCTAGCATCTATTATCTCTTTTTCAAATCGTTATTAAGGATCGTGTCAAGCTGGCAAATTAGGGATACCCAATGCTTTTGTTCAGGGTGTGTGAACTTTCTTAGTATGCAAAGTGTAGTTACTCTTTATAATCATGGTTCAAACTATAATTATTTATGAAAATTTCTCAATTTAATTTAGAGGTGTTAAAATTAGCTCATAAAAGCATAACTCGTCTAATTCGTTCAAGTTTAGATTGATTATTAACATGTTCATTTATTAATTCAACTCAATTCATTTCGTCTATCAAAAATTAGACTAATATGTATCCTAAATTGATCCATGAGAAATCTTGTAAAATAGATGTCAATTTTTTTTATAGATTATGTATTAGATATAATAAAGAATATTAAAGAGATTGAGTTACATGACAAAAAATATCTTAGAGATCTTACATATATAATATTGGCGTAACAATGACATAATGATAATTTATAATGTTTCAATAAATTATAAATTTATTTATATGAAATTCATGCTAAATAAACACCAAGTTCAATCCATCTTTTCAAATTTGAAAAACAAAAAAATATATTCCACATTCAACAAATCATAAATTTATCGGAGTATTTGTTTTAATGTGAGTTTGAAAGTTTCAAGTAAAATGTCCCTATTGATAAATTAAAGAAAAAATTCAATAATATTTCTTGTCCAACAAGTATTCTTGGGGCCAAAGCATTTGAGACCAAATAACCAAATTTTACATGAAATAGTTCATATTTTGATACATGAATTTAATATTCTAGAAAAAATACATATTAGATGAAACTATATATCATGTAGTTATTTATTGTTTGGAAGATCTATCTCGTGTTTGATACTACATGATTCCATGTGCAAGAGCTGCAAATAATTTTTTTGAAACTCATTATCTTCATCATAAATAATCCGCAATTGTTTTGAAGTGATTTAGACCAATATAAAAATCTCGAGATTTTTCTATATAATCACTTGAAAGATGGATACGTAGCAATTTTCTTATAAATTATAAAAATTCATAAAAGATTAAATGGATATATAGGTCTATACACATTTTTGTGGATCTTGTCAAATATTATGCAACAATAGATAAGACATTTTGTGCTTTTGAAGACTATTTCCTAAAAAATAAAAACAGAATAAGGTTTTTTTTTAAAAGAAAGAGAACATATGTATTTTCATAGATTCCCCTAAATTATTTATGCTTTTGTAGTGGGAATTAGAATTAAAAGAAATTCTTCCTCACTAAAAGTTCTCCATTATGGGCCAAAAAGCTCTTCCTCACTAAAATTATTTATGCTTTTGTAGAGGTAACTCCCACTTGTCCGGTGTGACGAACTCGACCCAGAAGGCAAATCCCTTGCCAACTTGAGACATCCGATTTGAAAATCCCAAGCCCAAACGACTCAGCTTCACAATTTATTAACTTCACGCAGAAACAAACTGATAACAAGACTTGAAAAAAGGTCTGGAGCTTTTTCAATCATGGAGTTAGTACTGCAATACTGTACAAAAAAGCTAGGAAATGAAGCGATTGAGCGCGAATACAGAAGAAGATGGGAAGAAATAAGGAAAGCTTATATGCCCCTATGGAGCAATTCAACTGCAGAGTCTCACTCAAATTAATATTTGAAAATGCAATATAACAAGACAACATCTTACAGGCCTATAGGCCATAATAACATGTAGTATGTCTTATTTAAAGAGAAGAACATTAGCACACTGTAAAGCCAGCTGAAAGTCTTCGATACTATAACTAGTTTACTTCCACTTCTTGAATTTACCTCCGAACATCCCTCCCTTGCCATGCTTGCCATGCTTTCCATGTTTGAATTTCCCTCCCTTGCCATGCTTAAACTTGCCTCCTCCATAATGACCACCTCCATAATGACTGCCGCCTCCAACAAATGGCACACCATGTCCTCCCATGTGAGATCCACCGTGTGACAGCTTATGAGCGCCATACGCAGCAGCTGCAGCTGCAGCACCTCCAGCTAACATTACCCCCATGCCACCATGTCCTCCTGAAAAGTAACAAGCAAACAAACACGAAAAATTAATAATGAGGAAATTGTCAAGATGTACTTGGTCACAAAAGTCGCAACATATTATAAATGTTCATTATTTTCCTGCATCTAGTTGTTCAAGTGATACCATTGCTATCAAAGAAACTTAACTAGACAAATCCAAAAAGGGTGCAACCAATTAGACAGTATCTTATTGGGATGTCCGGGGGTTGTCGACAGCTTATAAATTACTAAATGAAGTCTTTACAAGTTACTTCCAAGAAACTTGGGAAGAAATAATACCTGACTGGTGTGGAGCACCATGATGACCTGCAGGAGGATATCCCTGTGGAGGATATCCTTGTTGTGGAGGATATCCAGCAGGTGGATATCCTCCTTGCGGAGGATAACCCTGTTGTGGATACCCTTGCTGTGGAGGGTACCCTTGTTGTGGAGGGTACCCTTGAGGAGGATACCCTTGCTGCGGAGGGTAACCACCGTGCTGTGGAGGATACTGTCCTGGATGTCCGTGATGACCACCAGCAAGACCACCCATACCTCCCATTATATTGTTAAAGAGTCCCTTATCAGAATCATCCTTACCACCTCCCATATTTCACTAGTACCTAAAACAGATAAATACTTGTCAGACATATTACAACAATGACTAAGTAGGAATGAAATCAAATGAAATTCGTAGATGATAAAAGATTATGAGCCACAAGATATCAATTACTACTCTTAACTTCAAATATGCTTTCTGAAACATCCAATCAATCAAAGAAGAATTATGTGCACAACTAATGATCAAGCAACCACTGATTGAACTTGTAGTACATCATATATAGATAGTGCACATCAAGAAACAAGAAAGGTGGACACCAACATAAAGCTGATTGTTAAGTAGGAGAAGTGTTAAATTTTAACACAACAAGCTGCAGACAGAATTGCAGGAAGCCAGCTAATATGTTCTGAGCAAGTGAAAATGCAAAAAAACAGGAGGGTAGACATAAACATTTTTATAAATTTCTATGCAGTACCCTAGCCTCCATTCCTGAATAAGTTTTCAGATCACCCTAAGAAAAAAAAAAAACCTTCACCTCTCAAAGATTAGAAGCATCAAAAGTTCTTTTTTTGTTTTGGATAAGTTGGAAACAACTTGCATTTTGAGGAAAAAGGAGAGGCCTTTTTTAGAGGGGTGGATAATAAAGAAGGAAAAGTGACTAAATCTAATGAAACAAAAGGAGCTAAAACCAAATATCCATTCTTTTTTCATGATTTTTTTCTTTTTTTGGAATCTAAGTTGCATGACTATTTGTTTATAATACACCTTGAAAAAAGACAAAACTCAATTAAAACAGATCTCTATTCCCTTCTACAGCAAAATCATGCAAGAGGACAAAATCCTCATTTTCTAAAGCATCCAAATTCAGTTCCAGAATAGGACAATTCTCAACCCAAAAACAGAAAAAAGGGAACTAATAGTCTCTCTTTCCAATTCAACAAAACCAAAATTTAAAACCCAATGACTCATCAGCTAAACAGAAAATACAGAGAAAACACAAAATGATTGATCATACAAAAAAAAATCAAAATGGTAAAAACCAAATCTTCTGTTTTTCCATTTAATCAAAACCCAAATCAAAAAAAGTCACAAGGGAAGAAACAATCAAACTTGAATTTCCAAAATCAGTTTTTTTTTTTAAAAAAAAAGCTGATCTAATCTGTAGTAGGTGGTCATAGAAACAAAAATCAAAAGGGTAGACCCAAAATCCTTTAATTTTCCCATTAACAAAAACCCAAATCTAAAAAACATCAAAAGGGTACAAAAAGATCAATTTTTTAATTACAAAAGACCAGATCTTGAATTATCAGACTGATGATCATCATCTGGGCAATTCAGATAATTCATGCATGGCTTAACAAATCATCAAACAAGAGAAAAGTATCATCAATGGGGTAAAAGGAGAAGGGGCTCTTACAGATTTATCTCCTTGAGAAGTTGAACGAACGTTTGTTTAACAAACGATATGGTCTCTGAATGGTATTTGAAGGGCTATTTGTGAATGAGATATTTCAATGATTCCACGCGTTACTTAAACGCGTACATGACGTGTGCTACTTTCAATAAGGAAAAAGCCAAAATATACAAATCTTAGCAACTACTCTAGTGTTATATTATTATTACTTTTAATAAATATAATATTTGGATATACTATATATTATAGGAAAAATTATCTAAATATACAACTTATTTTATTATATTCTCTGAAATTTCTCTTATTTGAAAAAATTACAAAAAATTCATATTTTATGTGATGTATCAGTCAGATATATTACTTTACGCGATATATCGAGACGTTACTTTACGCGATATATCGGTTACGTGATGTATCCGAAAATGAGACGCGATGTATCAGGACGTTGATGGATGTATCCAAAACCAGAACGCGATGTACCGGAACGTTTTGGAATGTATTCGGATTCCATCAAATTTAAAGAATTTTTGTAACTTGAAAGGAGTAGGGATATGATGTAATTAACTCTTAACACTATGGAATTTGTGTAAAATCTACATTATTATATCGATTTTAATGGTTACATTACATAATATTGCACGTCAATCTATAAGAAAGGTAGAATACGAGGTAGAGCTATTATAAAAAGGTAGGTAAATAATAAAATAAGATTTTTAAATACTAAATAAAGATAAATTAAAAATATTAAAGTAATTACTCGGTCTCACTAAATTGATTGTTACATAAAATGAGACTTTTCTTTCGTACTTGACGATAGATTTAAATGATACAAATATGGTAAAATTTAAGTAACAAACATGGTATCTAAACTTAAAATACAATATTACAACAATTAACAACCATTCAAACGGGGTGTGATATGAACCATATTTTTTTTTATATTTAATTTTAAGAAAATCGCAGAATTTATTTTTTTTCTCATATAAAAGAAGAATAAAACGACTATCAAAAAATGTGGAGCAACTGATAAAATAACTTTTTCCGTAATTAAAGGTTTTAATTTTAAATCCTAAATCTAAAAATATTCTTAATAAAAAACACTAGCTTCAAATAAATCTTACCTAATATGAATTCGAATTAATTAGCCCAACATTACCTGAAATACCATATGAAAACAAAAAGATGAAAGAATAAAACATGCACGACGAATGAATTCTTCTATTTAATTAGTTGCATTTTTATTTTTTTTGTCTGACACCCTTTATTCCAACTTCTAGAAAAGAATAAATAAGCTCAATTAATTTATTTTATAATTATTACATTTTATTCTTTTAAAATAATGAAAAACGGAGTGAAATCATATAATTCAAACTCATTTTGAATGTATTTTACTAATTGTAATATTTCAAAAGAAATATGAGTCAAAATCTCAAAATCTTATCTATAAGTTATATATGGACCATAACACACCAACTCCAACGCTATTATATAGATCAATACCATATAAAACGTCTACTACTCATTATTCAAAAAGAGAGTACAAGAATATATCTATTCTAAATTGCAAAATCAGGATAGCATACACAACAATAATAATAATATCGTATCTAATATAATCCCGCACGTGAAAAATCAGGATAATATACACAAAATTCTTATTTCCACTTCTTGAATTTCTTCCCAAATTTCTTGCCGTACTTCTTGCCACCCTTATACTTGCCCTGTTTGTATTTTCCATGACCATAATGACCTCCGCTGCGTCCATAACTTGCAGCACCATAGGCAGCCGCGGCCGCAGCCATGCCTCCGGCCATCAATCCCATGTTTCCATGCCCTAAAAATGTGTCATGTACGTATACGACTTATTTAATTAGTACGATACAAAAATTACTATAGTATGTGTATAATAATACAAATATCGCTCATTTGTTACTATAACTTAACTAAGTACATATCTAATATTGAATAAAGTATATATATGATCTCACAAAAAGTTAGAGATATAACATGTGCGTATATATAAAGCATAACAACTCTAAACATGTCATGTGAGATGCCACGAGTAATTAACATGTTTTTTTATATCCTTAATTATTAGTTTAATTAATGAAGATTGATACCTGATTTGTTTGAAGTGTAACCTGTTGGAGGATATCCTTGTGAGGGATATGCACCACCTTGTGGAGGATATGCACTAGCCGGGGGATAACCTTGTGGGGGGTATCCACCAGCAGGGGGATATCCTTGTGCTGGAGGATAGGCTCCAGCTGGGGGATATCCTTGTGCTGGAGGATAGGCTCCAGTCAGTGGATATCCTTGTGCAGGAGGATACCCTTGTGGAGGGTAAGCTACTGGCTGCGGAGGGTATCCTTGTGCAGGTGGATATCCTTGAGCGGGTGGATACCCTTGAGGAGGACATCCTTGTGGAGGGTAAGCTCCTGGCTGAGGAGGATATTGTCCTGGAGGATAACCAAATTGTTTGTTTTTACCGCCTCCCATTCTTCACGAATACCTAATTTTGACAAGAGTATAGAAATTAGAACCTATTGATTTCAAAAAGTAATGGAACATTATGCAAAACAATATACGTACAGAAAATATGGGTTATTCTTATATTTCTTACAGGTTCTCTTATATTGTTGAAGTGCAATATTTTGGAATGAAGAATGAAAGATAAGGTAGAAAAAAAATAACACAATATAAGTAGTGGATAAGTATTTATATGTTTTTTTCTTGGTTAATATATTGAGTGGTTGCCCAGTAACATATTAACCAATGACTTTGGTGGGTGATCATTGAATATTGAGGTAATTTATTGGTTGGTGACTTGGTTCACAAACATCAAAAGTCAAAACCATATACTCCTAATTAATGAGTAAATATGGAGGAGTATAATTTAAGAAAGTGTTTGCGTACAATTACTAACATATATATAACTTAATTGTTTTTAGTTCTCATCAATATTGGAGACATTGAATTATAAAATATTGTGACCGCGTGGAAAACAAAGGAAATGAGATTTTTTGCTCTTTTATAATTTGAATAGAAAAAAAAAAGATCTTTTCATATCTCTTAAATGTAAAACTAAATATATCTCTTATAAAAAAGACATAAAACTCGATTTTCTTTTATAAAGAATTAAAAAATCATTTCTTTTAGAAAAAAATGTCAATGTCATCCATTATAAGAGAAATTAGTATACTTGGTTCTGAGATGCACGTGCCTTTAGGGAGTCAAACTTCAATATAAACAATGGATAAGGTGGGTCATTACTCAAATAACCATTTTTGTTTATCTCAACATTTGGATTTTTCTTTTTGTAGATATTTCTTCATTTCCTATATCTCAACATTGCTCAAATTTTAAATAATTTTTGTATGTTCTAAATATGGGTGCTAAAAGTGGCTACTTGGTGTCATTTCTACCTCTTGCTCACTTCAATTGGACTTGAACAACTTAAAGGGAAAAATGATGGATCGCTAACAATGACCTATCAAAAACTCTACCTATATTTTCTCAAACAATCACTTTTTTTTTGTTTTCCACCCGATATTTGGAGCCCGACTAAATTTAAATCGCGCATTGCAGAACCCATTCGGAGGTGACGCTCCCAATAGAATTTTCTCCATACTCAAGGCTCAAACCCAAGAGGTAAACCCAAGACCTCTGCTTAAGAATAAAACAGTTTCACCACTGCACCACAACCCCATGTTGCTTGTCCCTTTCTCATGACAATGATCTCAACCGTCCGCTCTAATACTCCACGCAGGCATTTTCAGAGAGTTGTATATGCATAAAAGAAAGCAAAAACAAATGTACCTACCATGCATTAAGTCCTATTTGTTTCTATTCCCCTCCAGGATCAATCCAAGCTCCCCCAAAACATGGTTTTTTTCCTACCCAGTGTAGTTTTGAGAATATCTCCATCATGTGCACCCAAAGAAAGATAACAACACATATGCAAGAGAAATATTAAGTGAAAAAACAAACTTTGTAATATAAATTTAGAGAGATCTACAATTACAGTACAAGATTGAAACAAGACTGCTAGAATGTCATTATTGGAAACCAAAGGTTTTTTCTTAACTATACCCATCAGCGGTGGGGGATCAGCAAAAGCGCAAAGCATCTTCTAGTTCTTTCTCATCGTCACAGTTATATCCCAGTAAATAAGCTCGAGCTGAAACAGAAAAAAGATATCAGGAGAGGAGCTATCAAGAAGGTACAAAGCAAAACTGATAAAAAGGTATATACCAAAACGACCCGATCCCATGAATGGCTCTGCTTCATCTGTAGTGCCAACTTGTTGCTGCTCCTGTTATAAACTTAAAAT
Organism: Solanum tuberosum; assembly: GCF_000226075.1. Classification (NCBI taxonomy): domain Eukaryota; kingdom Viridiplantae; phylum Streptophyta; class Magnoliopsida; order Solanales; family Solanaceae; genus Solanum; species Solanum tuberosum. Next base: position 591,197 of record NW_006239233.1, read on the forward strand.
TAGCTAAAACTATGCTACATTATACATTAAATATGCAAAACATTCAAGTTTTAACATCTATAGCTGTATTATCACTTGGTAGCAAGCTCATTATCACAGATAGGAGATGCTACTATCAATTCAAGGATATACTTACAACGGACGCATTATACAGGCACTAGGTGCAAATAGAAGATACAGTAACCAAAATCTGCTGCAAGATGCATCATACATTCTCACAAATCAAAATCAAGCATGAACAAGCTTCACATATAGCCTAAAACATCACAAAAGAAGATCGAGAGCAATTTAGACAGTCAAGGAGACAGTTGACTTGCTTTTCGTTCCATCTTTCACAACTGCTGTATTCTAGTAGTGTTAACATATCAGTGCAACAGCTCTTAAATTTTCAGTAAATAGATAAGCAAATTTCCGTATTTTAATAGTGTGCTTACCCAGCACAATTACCAAACAAGTAAGCTTCAGTGCTTTCAAGTTTCAACTACTGATTTGACAGGAAATTCAGGGAACATTTTACCAATGCAAAAGGTGTCAAAACAACAGAAAACCATAGCCTTTGAAGTTTATCTTTTACTTTTGCTGTAGTTCCAACTTCCAAGTTGCATTAGAACAACCAACAAACTCTTTCAGCTATGGAACATGAATTTTCCTTCTCTCATAAATTTCGTTTCTTTCAAAAATAGCATCCTCAAGTGACTTGTTTCTTACCCCATCTAGTTCCATTTCGGAAGGTGACAACATCCTATCAAAACAGTGGCCTGAAATGGTACACACCAGAAGACCATTTATAGGATCAGATACAGCTTCCCTACATGTGTCATCACAAACTGCACAACCACACAAAAAAGAGAACCCATAAGCAACAGTAGGTTGAGATCACTCTCATTGTACGTATCTAATGAATAGGTTGCAATGAAGCAAACCATTTCTTACCATGGACATATCCAGTTTTCTCACAAACATATACATCTCCTATTTGATAGTAAGTGCACGTCTCCCCAGAGCACACATGATCAATCACCACTTTATCACCCAGACCTTTGCTTTTCTTCCAAGTAGAGACTTGATCAGCAACTGTCTTATCAAGAATTATTCGGTCATCATTTACCTGTTCATTAAAGCCATAGAAAGGTAAGTACTCATAAGAAATCTTGACACATAACTAAGGGAAATAAACATGAAGGGTCTTAACAGTTTATTTTAGTTAGTATCATTTTTCTCGCTGTTTATTTCTTGTTTTCACCCGGTAAAAAAGAAAACTAAAAGGAATAACATTGTTCAGGAAATAAAAAGGAAAGGTTCCTGGACAATTTACAGCCAAAAATCAGAGAAGTGAAATTATGAATTTATTTGGAATTGTCTATATTCATATGCAGTACTATGAAGTTCTTTGAGAAGACCTTCAGTTACCTCAGACGGAGGAGGAGCTTGGCTTCTTTTTGCTGCCTGCATTTGGATGTAATACTCCTTAAATTCCATAGGAGTATTCCTGACAAACTCCATCATATCATCTGCATCACGCTGCAGTAGAAGTATTCAATTCGACCAAAATTAAATTAAATCTGAGGATACATAAAATTAGTAAATCATAAAGCACATTTTTAATGTTGCTGTGTTAGGTAAAATACATACACACTACAGAAAATGAAATCAAAATTAACATTCCAAATGCATCACTTAAGTATCTCGTTGACAGAAATGAGAAGACAGTTCACCTGGCACTTCCCCTATATATTTTTACCATGTCCCTTCAAAACCTAAGTGTTCTCCAGGTCAAAAGTTTGAAATATTTTCCATCTGTATCCATTATGCTTCAAATTTTGCATTCCTTAAGCTAGAAATGGCTGGTCAAAGAGTAGTAAGCCTAATATTGACCAACTTTTAACCTTGTCCCGTTCAAGTATACAAAATGATCAATTCAATTTAGGAATGTTTTGAAACGTGTGATCATTTGATCTAAAAGCTTAAATCTTTAGCGAGTAGCACAGTTTTATCAACTTAGTTATATTACGTCTCAACATATCCCCTCACATTTTGGCTTGATTACTATTTCATGGGTTAAACACGTGGAATATATTTTAGCTTTTTGGAATGGCACAGAAATTTGAACATAGGACCTCTTGCTTGCTCTGTTATCATGTAAATAAAACGGATTTTGGATCTAATTTAACCCCAACGCTAGCTCATGAAGTGAAGATTGTCCACGTTTATATAAAGAGACAATAGCACATTCCCTCAATCAATGTGGAACATTTTAACATCCATCGTACTTCCAGGAATAGACATTTGGAGCATGAAAAATATAACTTAGGAACTCAATATTCCGTAAACCAAGAATAGGGATGGATCCAGCTCTAATACCATGTTGAAGTGTGTGACCATCTCAACTAAGAACTTAAATTGTTTGAGAGAGCATAATTTTAACAACTTATTATATTATGTGTCACCGATTAACCCTCTCCAAGAAAGTTTGTTTTCAATTTTCAGTTCTACTCTCAAACTTAGAACTACTCACAAATTGATAGATTAAATGGATGAGTATATGCTTACTATAGATAAGTTTAAAAAAAACAAAAAAAGTAAACCAGAATTTATGTAGGTGGTGATTTCTCAAATGATCCTTCAACTTTATCTACTATAGTAGTATAGTAACAAACTATTTTTTGTCACATTACAATAACTAAGCTTTACTCACTATAATAATCGAGTCACTAACCTTGGTAGGGAAGTTTTGTCGTCTATGTTGCTTGGACTCTCCAAAAATGTTGCTGCACCCATGTCGAATCCTCCAATAATGCACTATTTTTGGAGGATCTGAGTTCTGACACACACCCGAGCCCCGACAACATTTTTGAAAAGTCCGAGCAGCATAGTTTGTCGTTATAGTGGGTAAAAGTTTAGAGACTTAACAGTTATAGTAGGTAAAATATAGTTACTTTGAGACAAAAAAAGATAGTTTTGTTACTTTACTGTTATAGGGGATAAAGTTTAGTTAACTCAATGCAACAAAAAACAATTTGTAACTTTAATGTTAATAATTAGTAAACTTTAGTGACTAAACATGAAATTAACTCGTGCAGTTTTAATGCTTAGCCAATGACAAATGGAACAAACATTTGAACAGAAGGATACCTGGATGTAAAGCTTCTTCCAAGCACAGTCGCGTGGCTTTCTAGTTGGGAGCAACAGACCCCATCGCATCCGATACCTAAATGAAATACATTTACCATTCATCAGAATGAAAATTTGAGCTCTAGAAATATGTTTATAGGCGAGAATGAATAAGTAAATATATGAAAAGGAGCCCTTTTCTCAGCCTATTCTAATTTCACTATTCTATTAGTGAAAGTCACGGTTGTAGAAAGAAAGTCTACAGAAGTGGGAAAAGAGTTGGCGGTCTTTTAACACAAAGGTAGACATGGTCCATGAAAGCAATATTTATTTGTCAGGGGATGTCAAATGATTCAAATGTTAAAAACACGCAGTGAGAGAGGAATTGGAATTCCACACCAGTCATTGGGAAATGAACTCCCACTTCCCAGGGCACCAAGGAAGGTATGTCTCCTCGTGTGGTTGACAGCCAAGGAAGTGATCCTGACAACAGAGAATTTGAGGAAGAGGAGAATAACATGTCTAGTTGGTACTACATGTGTAGATGTTTGGGAGAAGATGTAGATAACCTTTTGTTGCATTGCCAAGTGGCTACACAGTTGTGGTCTGTTGTCCTGAAATGGTTTGGGATACTATGGGTGATGTCAGGTACAGTGAAGGAGGTGTTGCCTAGTTGGGCTCTAAGGAGGAGGAAGAGAAAACAGGGGGTCTGGAATGTTGCTCCACTAGCCACTATGTGGGTTCTATTAGAGAGAAACATGAGAGCATTTGAAGGAGTGTCAGTGATTTTGTTAAGTTGCGAAATAGTCTCTTGTTTCTAATTTTTTTTTGGTGCACCTATGTGGTACCCATGTGTATGGAGGATTAGTGTTTTTTCGTAGAGAACCATACTTTTGTTGTAGGTTCTCTCGTTTTTGGTATACAGCTTTTATATAGTATTTTCCCATCATTAATAAACTATTTACCTTATCAAAAACAAAGCACGCATCCATTTAGAGGGAGATGGGAAAAGAGGAGACAATGGGAACAGACACAAGGTGCAGAATACTTACAGCCAGCGCCACAAGGATTCATCAGAAGCAGCAAAATTTAAAAACTTGCAGACCATTGTACATGCCACAAGATCCTGACAGATTTACCAAAGAACAGACAAAAGGTTTAGACAACAGAAAATCAGAAAAGAAATGCACATCAAAACCACAAATGGATCTAGCCCTCCACTCCCTATCTGTTCTCCTTGTTTGCAAATGCAAATATTTTGACAAGCAGTATAGAAAAGCTAAAAAATAATTAACAGAAAAAATAACGTGATACCTCTGGTGAGAGGAACTTGAGGATGTGACGGAGCAATTCTGGAGGGACTTTGCTGAGAATCCCCGTCTCTATTCTACTTGGGACCTGCCTCATGTTGTCGCTTATATAAGCAACACTGTTATTATTATCCATGACACTCTGACTCATCCTTGGAGGTGAGGATGCACATTCAACTTCAGCTGGTGCTGACAAAGATGGAGATGATAGTAATGCCTTCACCTTTTCCTCCTCGTCTTCCTCCTCCTCCTCAATTTTCATTACCTTTGCTTCCCTCTTCTCTTCCTCCTCCTCCTCATCTTGTTCCCTCTTCTCCTTTCCCTCAATCTCATCCTCATACTCAGACTCATCCTCATCCTCCAGAACTCTCATTTTCTTTGTTACTCGCTCCTCCTCTCCTTCAAATCCATCGTTACCATCTTCAACTTTAAGGCGCTTACCTTTCCTCTTTACATCACCTTCGTCCATGATATCCTCTACGATCTCTTCATCCTGAAACAGAAGAATTGATTATCAAGTTCTAATTAAGTGCATATAGCTTGTACCAAAAGATCAGATGCACACATAAATACGAAATGAATGAAATGAAATATCCTCCAACTCCCCCCACGAGAAGAACACAAGAAGTGACAGATATTTCCCCCAGAAAAAACACGTCTGCCCATGCACGGTGCAGATGCACCTAGTACTCTCGTAGCACATGATCGGTCACCCTTTTACCAAATTTTCCCCACAGAAAATAACCATTTTCCTCAATTCATGGCTGTCAAAACAACAAAGAGAAAGAGAATATCTTGAAACCAATTCAGTAAAACACAAAAACCGTAAAAAGATCATAATTTTCCTGATGTGTTTTACTAGCAGCTGGAAATTAACAAATGAATAGGATCTTCCTCACGTTTAATATGTACCAATTTCATACTCATCTTTATCTCTCTTTTGTAATTATAGATGAAAACAACAAAGGGGAAATAATCCAGGCTCAGCCCTATATCTTCTATTCCATCATATTTTCCTCTTAAGAAACTTAATTTCAGCTGAACAATCAAGTCTTTCTTTCTTCCCTTTTCTCTTGGTAATTAAAATAAGGAAATTAACCAGATCCACTAATTTCTCTCAAGTACCCAATTAATTTCCGTTCTTCTTCTTAGCTCAAGAACCCTATCATAGAGAAACAATATAAGGAAGCTCATACCGATCCGGAAAATTCTATTTCTACAATTAATTATCCAAAAAACAATTCTTATAACTAATGGTAGAATCAGAATGTAGAGATTCCGATAATATACCTGATCGGAGAGAGTGAAGATCTCCGATTCAAGAAATTGAACAAGTGGTTCATCTTCATCGTCGAAGATTGCCATGATTTAAGCTTTAACTCAACCTAGTCCATACACAGATATCAATATGCTTATATGACCGGAGAATGAACGCCGGTGACCGTATAACGTCGGCCAATATACGCCGTAGATTGAATCGAGGTTTCATGGATTGGAAAAAAAAAGATTTTGGAAATTTGCTTAGCGAGAGAAGATATCGGGTCGGGTAGGATCCGAATATGTTGGATCGGTAAAGAACGATTCGTTTAGTGCGTAAATTGCAGCCATTAGGCAGGAATTAATTTTTTTCAATTAATTAATTAATTTTGTTTTTAATTTTCATGAATTTTCCAATAGATAAAATACATGATATGGCTCTGCCCCGTATTTTACTATAAAAAAAATTCATATTATATAGTCATCCACTAAAATAATAAGTAAATCATAAATAAATATATAATTTGTGTATATTAGCTTACGGCTGTAATTATTTATTGGGGAGCGAAAATATGTAAAGAAAAAAAAAAGGAGTTAATAATTGCCTTGAACTTGCTATTTGATAAAAAAGCAATAGCTTCAGAAATTTGAATAGGTTAAACAAAAGAATAAACATTTATTATAAGTATTTTGATTTTGATTATTGATAATAATAAAATCTCATGCATTACTTAAAACAAGAAAACACCTTATGTCTGAGCTTGGTCTAAGGCCATAAACATTGTAAACAAATTGATGATAAATCAATTCTGCATTCACTGGAATTTCAAGATTGCATCAGACATGGAAACAACAACATTCATTCAAGGAGTCACTATTCATCGTTACTCATGAATACGATACAAGTATGAAGTCATCGAAGATTATTTTGATGTTAGGACCAACAGGAAAGAGGGGTGTGTCGTTGTCTACACAGTACGATGAGAGAAGAATATGACGTCCAATATTTTGGAAATAAAACATTGCAAATGAATTCACACAGTACTAGTTTTGGAGTGTGCATTAGACATGGAAACAACATAGACAGAAGCAGGCTGAGGAGTCACCATCTATCACAGAACTGATCTTTTCCTTGAAAATTACATTTGCTGTGAGGGCCAACAGGAAGGAAGGGGTGTGTCCTTTAGCGACTCTTCCATGATAAAAGGAAGGTGTGGTGGAACACGAGTGTCTTCAATTGATATCGCGTAAAATTTGGTTAGCAATGGAAAAATCAGGAACTATATCCACCGGAACCTGAAAATTAAGAGGAACTAATGAAACAGAACCTTCAAAAATTTCCAATGAGAAGTACATAAGTTCAAATAGAATAATCAGATCATACAAAATTGAATCACAATCAATAGTCAGTCTAGGAACAATATTTTTTTTTTATAAGGTAAAAAAAAGATCTTAAGACTGTTCAGTTGATTCCCTATTATCATGCAAACTATACATGTTAAAGGCTTGAACCAAGATTTTGGCATTGCATTGAGGCACCAAATCACAGAACAGGAAATTTGTTGACGCAAGTAGAAAACAGCTACTCTTTATATATTCTATCACAATATTTACTCTATCCAGGGCCGTCTATAAGGCAAGGGCATTGGAGCCCTTGCTTTAAGCCTCAAATTACTATGACACACACAAAAAACACAAACACAATTTGCATAAATGTTAACAAAAGGTTTCTAATTACTTCTACTAAGTTCACTGTTAAAGTGAATGGAGAGGGGCAAGACTATTTTGAGGGGAAGAGAGGCATTTAGCAAGGGACCCTATGTCTCCTCTGCCCTTTGTGCTAGTAAATGGAGTACTTGATTAGAGCCCTCAGGAAAATGAGGTGATCTGCCAGATTTCCAGTTCCATCCAATGTGCAAAACTACTAGGCATACACACCTAATTATTGCTGATGATTTGATGCTATTTTGTAAAGAGAATCTATCTTCTATCAACAGTTACAGAATCATGGAGGTAACTAATCACTTAAGTGATGGTTCTGGACTTGTGGCTAATCTGGACAAGTCAAGTTTCTTCCTAGCAGGTATTAATGAGGTAACCCAAGGATACTGAGCAGTACAGGTATCTCTTTAGGCTCTTTGCCTAATAGATATCCAGGACTTACTGTATCCTCCAACTAGTAGAATAAGGTGGAGTGTCATATGCTGGTAGACAAAATTACAGGCAGGATTAACAATGGTTACTCTAGACATCTTTCTTATATTGGAAGATTACAAATTATTAGTGCTGCGCTCTTCTCTATTCACAACTTTTGGCAGGCTGTGTATATTCTGCCTCAAAGTGTGATTAAAGAAGTAGACAGGAAGAGCAGGAAATTTATCTGGGGGAGCTCTGAGGGCATTTGTATATAATCAAGACATACTACGTGGTGGGGATGGGGATTATGGGGGTGAGGGTGGGGGTGAAGATGAGGTGTGTTGGAGGGTCGGGAGGACACAATTAATGTGGATTATCACTTGTAGAACTTGTTTTCCCTACTTTCATTTAGGAAGTCATTTTCCTCATTTTTAAGAAACTTATTTTCCTAGAGAAAATATTTTCCAAATATTTTGACCAACCGAACATGGAAAAATCAAAAAGCATTTTCCAGAAAATGTTTTCCTCCATATCGAACACACCCTAAATGCAACTCAGTTTCCTCAGCTATTTCTCGTTGTCCCATTTGATTGATCTGTAGATCACAAAGCAAGTCCTTCCTCTCATTAATACATGAATTTTATTAAGTTTGTTCAAGGTCTCTTATAAAGGTTGATTTAAGATCACAAATTGCATTGTGCCGCCTCAGTTTACGGCCTCTTATGATGATATGTTACGTTGCAAATAGTAGCAATACTCCATCTAAAACTAATCCTTGGAGTTTAGCTGCTTGAGAACACGGAAGACACTCAATGATAAGGTCGGGCTATTTACCTTTCAATGGGTACGATTATATGCTTAATACACAGATCATGATTTTTCATTGGCAAATGCCCATCTAGGTCAAATCTCCATTCTTTAACACCACACTACTTATGTTACCATTATAAAAAAAACACCACATTATTAAAATATTGAAATAGATAGTATAAAGGCACCCGAAACTTAAATGTCAGAAATTAGACAAAAGTAATTTTAGGCCAATTGCACTCGGGCCTCGGCATTCAATTACTAGAACAGCTATTGGTGATAACAAAGAGGGATTATACCTGAACAGTCTCCAGCTTTTCCAGTGCGCGTTTCAGTGGTGGTGTCATCACACCATATTTCTGAAGAAGTGTTTTAGCAGCTTCTTTGTCGCCTCTTGCTTGTATTGTCAGAATTTCTCTGCTTAAGCTCGCAACACTATCTTCAACCTTTGAATAGAAGCAAACAGTGACTTCATTGAAAGAATCAAGTGAACTATGAAATAGCGATTCTCATGATCTCGTACCTTTTCAAAATCAACACCAAATGTTTCATCGGGATGCAAAATAAATGCGCCTTTCTCGAAAAGATAATTAAACTGCAATGCCTGTCCTTTCCTGATTGTGTTTGAAAAATTAAAGGCTACTGAGAGCAGACAATGTGGAAGGTTAAAGACTAATGAGGATAACAAATTGACAACAATGCCTACCCATGAGTTTCCTCTAATCCAAAGCGTACTGAGCGGAAACATCCAGCAAGAAAAGAGACATACATTGACTTGGCCAGGCTCTTTGGAAGCAAATCCTGAGCCATATAAGAACAAAGATCATTGTCTTTTGATTTTGATTATCACAAGGGACACAAGGAATGTAACACTGGTATAGTGGTATTCATTCTCAAATTGAAAGATCTTGTGAACTTCTACTAGTAACCTTCAGCCAGCCAAATCACATATAATTGCCACAAGTTTGTACATGGAAAGGCAATAAGATAGCTAAATAGAACATTAAAAAATCCTCTAAGAAGTGATATTCTAACAGGTTCATACACTAATTATTGTTCGGTTGAATACAATCTTCCAGTTTCTGATGATCCCCATCTCCTTGCGAAGACTAGAAAAGGCAACAAGATACTTTCAAAACTCAGCATTGTAAATTTACCAAAAGAATAAGTTAGGGCAGGAAAGGAGCCCAAAAAAAGTGACGAGGCTAAAAACTTTTACGAACCATTAGAAGCTCATCCGAGAGAAAAACGTGATTTTCTTAGTATGTACATGCATAACAGATCTCTTACTTGTTAGGGACTGTCACAATGTTAATAAATCTGCCATAATGAAAAAGGATGCTCTCAGGCACGAGTCCCAAGGTTGAAAGTTTGAAGTCCCTTTCGGGCTTTTGAATCTACTACAGGGGTCTTACACCATTGGAGATCCATCATTTTTCTTCCTTTTTACCTCGTTTCTTTCTTTCTGGTCTGAGATGGAAAATAGCATTTTCTTCAGAATGGGGGGAAGTCTTATGACATAACTGCCTCTTCTACAGCGATGGGGGTATGGTTTGATTGGGTGGAGAGTTCGAAACTCTCTATGAGAAAGACTGATCCTCAGCAGAGGTGCTCTGTTATGGCTATGTAAGAGGCTCCATGAAGCTTCAGCAAATAGGGGAAAGAGTTTCAAGTCATGGAGATGCAAGGACATCACCACCTATACTTATTGCACCCAAAAGTTCAATAAATATGGTTATCTCATTATTACAGTTGAAGGGCTCAGCAGAACAGTCATCATAGAACCAGAGACTAAATTTAATGAAGGTTGGGAGAATCTAGCAGGTAGAATTGAAGACCTCATTAATAAATTCTCAAGCACACAGTACACCACTGAGGACAGGGCACTGTGGAAGGAAGTCATTGTGACAGTATGGTAAAGCTAGCCCCTGGTGCACAGAAATGGTAATTGATACCTGTGGAGCGGGAGTGTGAAGAATTATTAGGAACTTATGGTAATCAATGGAAGACAAATCTGCCTCAAGGTTGGCAATGGTGCAAGGATAAAATTTTGGAGAGATAGGTGGAATGAACAAACTCCTCTAAAGGAGGCATTCCCTGACCTATTTCTTATTTGTCTAATTCCTGAGGTGACAGTCTAGGAGTGCTGGTCCACACAGGGGTAGGATATCCCTTTTAGGGGGCTTCTAAATGATTGAGAGATAGAGAGTGTAGCCCTTATACTGGGGAAAGTAGGGCAAGTTTTTATCACTAATACAGAGGCTAATAGAGCTCTTTGGAAACACAATAGAAATGGGATATTGTCTGTAAAGAGGCCTTCAGGTGACTAATGAGAATGATCAGTTCAAGTGGAACTACTTTCGGAAAAGAAACATTCCTACCAAAGTAAAGTGCTTCACTTGGTTGGTTATAAAAAGTGCTTGCCTAACGCAAGAAGTGCTACAGAGGAAGAGAAGAGACAACTCGTTTCTAGGTGTTTTCTGTGTATGGTGACTGAGGAGACAAACAAGCACCTTTTTTTGCACTGCAAGTATGCTGCTCAGCTGTGGAATTAGTTTCTCAACATCACAGGCAATAGCTGGACCATGCCTGAGCATACATCAGACCTTCTTAGCTGCTGGATAATAAGGGGGGGAGTAAGAGCCAGAAGAGATGGTGGAGACTGATTCCTTCATGTATATGGTGGTCAGTATGGAGGGAGAGAAATGGTTGAAGATAGGTCCAATTCCATTCACAAAGTTAACTGAAATTGTATTGTATCTCTACTTTTTTGGTGTAAACAGTAATGTATAGAGGATTCTGAGCAGATTATAGATCTGATACGGAGTTCTTTTGAGGTAGCCAGCATTTCCTTAAATGCTGATTTATACAAACTTACCAGCTTAAAAAAAAAAGATCAATTACTTGGTTTCAATAAGGATTGGACAAACTAGGCTTTGTTGGAGGGTCCATGTGCTGCGTAAACAGAGGCAAAAGTCTCTCTCATAAAGATGCAATCCATATGGAGACCTTCTAAAACATAAGCTACACATATTTCTTTAAGTAACTAGATAATCATACAACTTGATTTCCCTGACAGATTTTAAAACAACCATTAAGTATATTACTGATATCTTATATGCAGATTAGCTTCAACCTGTTGTAAAACTTTTGTTGCCACACAAAATCCGGTATGCCGATCAGATCCATCTTCTATTTAGGACTCCAAGAAAACATAATTTGAACAAAAAGCCCAACTGGTTAAGGTTACATTTTTAAAGAGGTAAACCACGATATTCTATTTCTCTCCCCAAGAAACAAAGCCTAAAGTAAATTTTCCTCATTGAAACACAAAAACAGATATAAAAACTAAGAAAAGCAATGTAAATCAGCTAGTCCCGAAGCAAAATTGTAACTCCATATGCAAGAGTGAACTGTTCTTAATCAGCCGTCATTTAGTTTCTTACCTTATCCATTAGAAACCTAAGCGCCCAAAGCCCAACAATATCTGCCTTAGCTTCTTCTAGTGATGAATGAAGTTCTTGCAGCTCCTATATAATAAGGTACAGGAGAATCTTATGTCAAAATGATATGAGAACAGATGAAAAGACAATATTTGAAGGAAAAAAAAATCTGTCTAGAAGCAATGAGATGGAATCTGATTCTTTAAACAACAATTAGATGAATAAGGACATAAATTTGGAGAAATAAAGCACAGTTAAAACTGACTAATCTGACTGTCGACTTCTGCCCATTCGGAAGTGTGATTGTGTGAGGCCCGATTCCATGGCAGCATTCGTGACAAATTGTGTGAGTAAAGAAAGAGTCAAAGTCCACAAGCTCTCGTTGTTCTTCCATAATACACACATTAGCTATAGGCTTAAGGATAAGCTTGAACCTGATCAAAGAACCAGAGGAAGTACATTATATAAGCATGTCACAGGTACCTAAAACTGTTTGTTTGATAAGTGACTTAGCAAATCACAGGAAGGGGAGGAAAATGAGTTCGTACTTTGCTTCTGAAACATTCTTAAGCATGACCATGGATGTTCCTCGATCTTTTACTATTCTTTCATCATTAGGAAGATTAAATGCGACTGTTTGAGGGCCCTTCACATCCTGCCAAAGAAAGGAGTACTTGGATTATTGTAATATTTGCTTGTAGTTACTGTTCAGTATGCTTTGTGATGCTTTCACCTCGTTTATTCTTTTTTGGATTGCTTTGGACTATTTTTTCTTGAGCCGAGGGTCTATCATAAACAACCTCTCTACCTGCTTTGTGATGCTTTCACCTCGTTTATTCTTTTTTGGATTGCTTTGGACTATTTTTTCTTGAGCCGAGGGTCTATCATAAACAACCTCTCTACATATGAGGTAGAGGTAAGGTCTGCGTACACTCTACCCTCCCAGACCCACTTTGTGGGACTATACTGGGTATGTTGTTGTTGTAACCTGAAATGATCTATTTTCCTGGTACCTCGATTATCGTATTGTAGTTTCTGTTCTGTTACTATCTGTAGTTTCTGTTATTATCTGATGTTTTTTGTACTCCCAATACTTCTTTTTTCTGGACTGTTTTTCCTTGAGCCAAGGGTCTATTGGATAAAGCCTCTCTACCTCTAAAGAAGGGATAAAATCTGTGTACACTCTACCCTCTCCAGAGACCCCACTTTGTGGGACTACACTGGGCATGTTGTTGTTGTTGTAACCTGAAGTGGCCTATATATTGGTCTTTGTTCCTACTTTGGTATAGTGTGATTTTCACAAAGAAAGGAATAAGGTGCCAAGCAGGAACTGGCTGTGCTGAATTGTTGGTAAGAACTAAGAACCGAGAACAATGCTTTTTTTTAAAAAAAATGAGCATCAGTCCGTATAAGGCTAACACTCACTTCATGTGCAGTCAAAACAACAATTTGCAACTTGTCAAACAAAATATATGTTATACATTGGGTTAGCTTGGAAGTTCCTGATCCAAGTATATGTTACATTGTTCCCATTTCAGCACCTGGTTTACAGACATTTTAGTAAAAGAAACAATCTTGACTCTAAATTTCAAGGAAAGAAATCCAACTATAGAAGAAATCGAGGAGAACAATTTTCAGCCTATTTCTTTTTTAAGTGGAGTTAAATAGATCAGTGCCATTCGCCTTTGGAAAGTCCAGACATGGACCGGGAGCCCAAACGAGGATAAACCTGGCACTGATACCATGTAAAGATATGACAACTGAACCAAACTCAACCTCAAAAGCTAGCTCATGAGGGGAGGATTGCCCAAGTCCATATAAGCAGACCACCAGTCCATTCCCCAAACAATTGTGGGATTTTAGCCCACTCTAACAATCAGTAAAGGTATCCTTCCCCTCCATTTCTACCCACTTTTATATGGGAAAAGCTTGATATTAGATACAACAAAAATAAAACAAAATAAGATAAAATTTATCCCTCCCTCCTTTCCATCCCTAAGTCTTCAGTGCTTTTCTCCCTTTCTTCAGTCCTAACAGTGTGCAATATTGTTCCACCTCATCCAGCAAAAGAGCAGAGGTCACAAGATTTACTCAGAAGAAGGTAATCCCATAATCTTGGAAAAATATCTTACTTTGTGAAGCCTTGGAGTACACAATCACAGACACAAACTCACAGTACATATGTAAGACTTTTATCTGATATTTTCTTCCTAAAAATGCAGTTCTTGTGAGATAAAGATAAGAAAACATGTGCTTTTAGATGAGTTGCATAAGGAGAAAAAAAAGATTTAAAAGAAAATGTAATAATAGAGACTCACCCCTGCATTGTAAAGAAGCTGAATAACCCGGATGGGGGCAGCTGTAACATTTTCTGACTTGTAAATATCGTCCAGAGGAAGATTCTTCTCCAAAACCTAGAATAGCTTATTTTCAGCAAGGAACAGAAGAAATAAAGAAATTATGGAGCCAAAGCTGATCTAGCATGGGAGGTCTATAGGCACCTGCAGCTGATCACCAAACAATTTGAGTTGAGCTGTTGCTTCGTCATCACGGACTCCTATAAATGCCTCAAATGTTGCCTAGCAGATAAGATAACATTAGCTACATGTATCATAAGAAAAATGTACAAGGTCCACATTTCCAATAACAATTTATTGTCAGCAAGCAAAAGATTTTCATTAATATCAAAAGGAGCCAAGCACTAGGATCGTGCTGGACATTACGAAAAGGATCCATCAGTTACAAGCTACTTTATGTAATGAGCTAATCAATCAAACAGATCCAGAAGGTTGGGCCATGCCAAATTTCGCTAACTCGGTCATTTCGAAAACTCTGGCAAATGAGCTGCTACATGGATACTGTCTAGGATACATCAACTGTAGAATGGCTACACAATGTCGAGTTCCACAAGATTCTAAATAGAGTGAGCTTCCCGAAAGAAAACTAAGTCAAAGGCAAAGTATAGTATATGCGACTCCCACAGAGGAAAATGCATGTAGCAAGCAGTGATCATCAAATTTATATATATTAAGTACTGTATCTGCGACTAGAGACGATATTAAGTGGAATAATGCACCTTTCATTTATATATGTTTCCAGTTCACTAATCAACCGAACAAATCAAGAATATGAGATCAGTTTTTTGATAATGATTTTAATATCTCAATCTTGGCCAGCATTCGAAAACCAGCTGAACTACTACTTATTTTTCAAAAAAAATGGAGCAATGTATTTTTCTATCATACCAAACACACCCTTAATTACTTCAATCTTTTTCCTTTCTTTTATTCTTAATGGAGGGTTCTTGGTAGATTTTATCTCAGAAAAAAAGAGCTAGAGAATAATAAACATGGTGATGCTATGAAGTGATTTATCTGACGTGTTTATGTTATTCATGTCAGGACAAGTGAGAAACACATGGAGTGAAGGTGTTTAAAACGTACATTCTGATCAAGTTGAGGTGCTATTTGAGAACTGTAATTTTAATAATCAGAAATAGAAATCTGTGAATGATACTGCATGATGTTTGACCCTCATTATCAAACAGGTAAGCCAATGTGGTACTACACCAAATAGTTAGCTTGAGCATTCCGGATCAAGGCAGAAAATTAGAATCACAGTAGAAATTGTAAGCAAGGGTTGAGTTTCAAAATTTGTTGATACCTTGTATCCAAAAAGTGCATCTTCATAAGTTTCATACGGGCCAATAGTGACATCCAACTTGGAGTCCTTCATAAGTTAGAAAGCAAAAGAACATGTCAGCTCTAAGAATGACTGTCAAACCTAGAATGAAAGCACATGAAAGGGCCACATACGGCTTACATAACAAGCCGAAACTCATCAAGGCATTCCCCCCCCCCCCCCCGGC